>NC_056740.1:464307628-464407636 GCF_019279795.1 Protopterus annectens | reverse complement strand
ATCAGTTTTACCCCTGGAAGATATCCTGCATTGGTGTGTATTACTGTCCTTTACATCCCTCCTGGTGACAATACAGCTATATGGGAAGATATCCTGCATTGGTGTGTATTACTGTCCTTTACATCCCTCCTGGTGACAATACAGCTATATGGGAAGATATCCTGCATTGGTGTGTATTACTGTCCTTTACATCCTCCTGGTTACAGCTATATGGGAAGATATCCTGCATTGGTGTGTATTACTGTCCTTTACATCCCTCCTGTGACAATACAGCTATACGGGAAGATATCCTGCATTGGTGTGTATTACTGTCCTTTACATCCCTCCTGGTGACAATACATCTATACCGGAAGATATCCTGCTTTGGTATGTATTACTGTCCTTTACATCCCTCCAGGTGACAATACAGCTATACGGGAAGATATCCTGCTTTGGTATGTATTACTGTCGTTTACATCCATCCTGGTGACAATACAGCTATATGGGAAGATATCCTGCATTGGTGTGTATTACTGTCCTTTACATCCCTCCTGGTGACAATACAGCTATACTGGAAAATATCCTGCATTGGATATCCACAACATTTTCACAAGAAAAAATACTACTAGGTGATGTGAATTTCAATTTGTTTGACATAAACCCTAACTCCCCTACATCTAGCATGAACTTATGTGGTTTCACACAACTAATTAATAGCCCCACAAATTACAGAAAGACATCAAATTCTCTATTAGGCTGTATCCTAGTATCAGACCCTAGCAAATACTCCACCACAGGTACAATGTCAGACTCTCTCGATAATCACCAGCAATCTGCAGGACTAGATCTCAAGCATGCAGTTAAACATCATATTTTTAAAATAACATGCAACCTTTCCACGTTTAACCCAGAAATGTCCTTTCCTAAAAATCCTCCCCTTAGATGATGTAAACGAATTCAAAAATAACTTTTCTAAATATGCTAAATAGCCTTACACCTTCTAGAAAGAAGAGACTGAAAAGAAATAATGCAATTTGGCTACCCAAAAAGAGAAGACTGCTAATGAAGGATAGAGCGAAAGCATGCAAATGGCAGAAATATAAAACAGTAACTTGAAACCTTCAGAACGCTTCGTAATTGGACTAAAAGTCAAGAAAATGCAGACAAAATATATACTATAATACTATAATACTATAATAATACTATAATACTATAATACTATAATACTATAATACTATAATACTATAATAACTATAATACTATAATACTATAATACTATAATAACTATAATACTATAATACTATAATAACTATAATACTATAATATTATAATACTATAATACTATAATAACTTTCAGAATAATACTAAGCACAAGCCTAAAACATTTTGGACATCCATTAAAGAAATCTTACATCCTGACCAAAACTTCAACCCAAACCCCTCTCCCGATAACTCACCACTCAAAACTGCAATACAGTTCAACTCTTATTTTATAGATAGTGTAGCATCTCTAACCAAGGATTCCCCAACATCTAATCCCTTCCCTGCCTAACAGCCACATATCACCACATCCACTTACACCTTCAAACCTGTGCCCACATCCTATATAAAACTATTGTTAAACAAACTTAAACCATGCTGTTCTTCAGCTCATGACCTTCCAAGCAAATATGTTAAAATAGCAACTAATAGCATTGCCTGTCCTGTCTCAATCCTTATAAATAGGTGAATCCAGGAATCCCACATTTCCTCTCTCTGGAAAACATCACACGTTATCCCTTTGCACAAAGGAGGAACTTCAACAGAGAATATTTTTAGACCTATAGCAATCTTAATGCCCATCGCCAAAATTCAAAAACAATTGCTAGACTACAGGAAGAACCCCTATCCCCTACACAGCATGGCTTCCATCCTTCCCATAGTGCTAGCACTGCCCTTCTAACCTATAAATACTGTCAATAAAGCTAGAAATTATGGCAAACTTGTCTATTCCTTATTTCTGGACTTGTCTAAAGTCTTTGACACAGTTTATCACAGCAAACTTCTACTTCAAATGTCCTCATTAGGTCTCTCTCAGCCCACCCTTCTGTGATTCAAAAGCTACCTGTCCAATAGGTATCAGTTTGTAAAATGGCACTCCACCCTCTCTCCTTACCTCCCAGTCACCACCTGTGTACCACAAGGCTCTCTTTGTTCCCCTGTTCTTTAAATTTTTCACCAACACCCTCTATACATCCACACAGCAGGCCACCCTAATACAATGCACAGATGATTCCACTCTCATTTGCACATCTAACAACATGGTACACTTCCAAAAGATTACTCAGGATGCTTTAACAGCCATTAAAACATGGCTTTATAACTCACAACTCATGCTCAACCTAAAAAAGACCAAACTACTACTTTTTCCCCTAATCCCTCTCTCATGAAAAAAAAATTTAAAGACCTCTCTCTTAATAATACAACCATTGAAATCACTTCTCATAGCAAATTATTAGGGGTGATAGTGGTTGATAATCTTACATTAGACCTCCATATACAAAACTGTATAAGAAAAACTCATTAAAAACTAGGGATGCTACACTTGCCACTACTTATCTCCTCCCAACATTTCTTCACAACGTTCCCATCCTCACTAACCTCCAAGCTTCCCAAAAATTAAAACTTGAACAATGCTGTAACAAAGTTGCAGCAAATACCCCTTTCAGAACTCATCACTGTCTAGCACTAAAAAGCCTAAATTGGTTGGACCTGCCTAATCAAGTAACATATATACAGCTTCTTACCACCTAAAACATTATCCAACATCCATCTGCCTGTCCAGCACTAAAAACATTCTTTTCAACTATGTTCCCAGTCAGTCACTGCAATCCAGTGACCAAAAACTCTTACCTGTCTGCAAACCAAGCTAATCTGCTCGACACTGCCTGTATTCATTTAAGGTTCCTCAGGCTTGGAACTCCGTACCTGTATCCATCAGTTCAATACTCTCCCTCCCATCTTTCAAAACCACTCTGAAAGACTTCCTAGCTAAAATCTGGCTCTGTTCTTGCTCAAAACTAGGATAAACTATCTCCCTAAATGTGAGCAAGTCCCTTTCATTCCTTGTACTTCCTTACGTTCTCTTCTTCACTTACTTCCGTACTTGTATCAAATTTTCTTTCTTGACTTTCTCTCTAAATATTCCATAAGCCTGTTTTTTATAGTATGTCCAATTTATTATAATTGTTTCAAACACAGAAGTTTTTGTTTTATTTTTTGAAGACTGTAAAGTTATTGTTCTTAAAATGTTTTGCAATAATTTGTAGCCCCCCCCCCCCCGGGCCTCCCCTGAAAATGGGCTTTTACCCATTTGGACTTTCCTGGTAATCAAATGTCAATAAAATATATAAATACATTGTTACCTGCAGTAATGTCATGTTCAGTGTGGAACTTGTAAAGACAAGTTATATAACTGATTACTGTCATAAGGAAATATGCATATGACTTTAAGCAGAGCATTTTGTCTGAGGTGTACTATTATGCCAGTAATATTTCCTCTGTAAAATGTTTGCAATATAACAGGTATGTGTTAGAAGAAATAGTCTGCATCAAGCATTTCAACTGACCACTGCACTGTCCATAAAACATGGAACAGGTCAACTATACCCTCATTTGCACGACTACACCAAGAAGCAGGACTGAAGTAATTAATGCTACCAATGCTGTGATGACAATACTGACTTACATATGATGCACCACAGTACGACAGCAGTAAGCCATTCACAAATTAGTAGGAGCAAGACATCGACAACTTTAGCTTTGAATTACATGTTGATAAATCCGATCTTGTGAATAAGTAAGCATCACCAGTCCGCTGTGTGCATCAGAGGTATATGCAACTCTAAGTCACAAAGACATGTGCAAAGGGCAGGGTGCAGTCATCATCATAGATTCATGGATTGTTACTAGTCTAATGACCTGGGAGGGGGCTTTCTAAGAATAGCCACTTTTTCCTGAAAAAATAATGACGTTCTGTATCCAAATAGGACAATGAGGGCCAGGAATTTCTAAGCTACCTCTGTCCAGAAGGGACATGGTTGCCAGGTGCAGTGTCAAGTTTCCTACTCCCCAGCTGGTCTAGGTTGCAATTAAATTGGGTAACAGATGAACTCAACTTAACATGGATGGGAAGCCTGGTCCATAGGAGGGTCAGGGTCTCTGTGACACAAATCTGTCTCTAGACCTTGTATTTCTGGTATGGGTTGACTTACAAATATGCATGAGATTCATGTGTGGGTTTTGTGGATGCTTTGTAAGCCAGGCATTGATCACTCCTCAGCAATCTATAGGTGACTGAGTAAAAGATTTTAAGGCACTCTGCATAAGGCAGATTTATTACACCTTGTATCGTTTTTGTAAGGAACCTCTGAGGTCAATCTAGTTGCTGCATATGCCAGGCATATAGTGAAAGAAGCATTGTACTCTATGACTGGTCTGATAAGGGCATTGTACAGTGGGATAATGACCTCTTTGGACCTAGATGCCATATCCTTACTTGTAAGTTGCATAACTTAAAAAGATCTCCTCACCAGTGTAGCCACATGGTCAAAGGCTAGGTTACTGTCTACATGCATACCCAGATTCCTGACCACTGGGTCAACTCTTAAGGGCATATTACTAACATGGTAATTAGCCAGTATGGTTGATTCCCAAAGGGTACAATTATGCATTTCTTAACACTGAGTTTAAGACCATGGCTTTGGTGCCATTTGTTAGTCAGAGATAGGCTTTCTTAGAGAATGCTAGTGTATGCAAGGGAGTCAGTGACAAATCCCAGCTTGCAATCATCTGTAGACTCAGTGAATATTTTAAAGAAATAGATGCCAAAAAGGAGTGGGCCCAGTACCGAGCCCTGGGGGACTCTGACAGTGGCTGGTCTCTTGGTGGATGTAGCCCCACCAATTTTGACCTCATGCATCTCATCAGTGAGATAGTTGGCTATTCAGTGGGTAATTAAAGGGTTTATACTTAAATTAGTGAGTTTGTTTATAATGCCTGAAAGGGGTATTGTATCAAAAGGCTTGGCCAGGTTGAGGTAAGCTGTGTGCACAGTCTTGCCTTCATCCAGTGCTTTAGTGACCACCTCAAAAAAGTCCACTAGATTTAATAATAGGCATGACCTTCCTTTAACAAAGCTGAACTGTGATGAGTTCAGTGTTTCCAGGTTATCTATGTCCTCATTTATCATGTCCATTATGATTCTTTCCATGGCCTTACATATGAGGCTGGTCAGACTTATGGGCCTGTAGTTACCCAGATCAGTGGTTGGACCTCCTTTGTCCAGGGGAATGACAGTAGCCATCTTCCATTCCTTGGGCACAAAACCTGACTTTAGGGTCCAGTTGGAAAATGATTCAAGTGGACCAGAGAGGTCATGTTTCATGCTATTTATCAAGCATCCTGTGATGTACCGAGGCCCAATGATGCAATGTTTTTGACCTTGGAAAATGCATTGATGACCTGTTATTAGTAATGGTTGGGGGAATTGTGGTATGTGGTATTTTCTTTGGACTATTGGGGGAAGCTGGAGGAGAAATTTGAGCTAAACCTGTCAGCCAAAAGGTTGACAATGGCCTTCATTTCAGTGTGGAGGATGCCATTCACACGTTCTGCCATTGTTGCTTGTTTTCAATCAGATTATGGGCATAGCTGTAGAAAGCTTTGTGGTTGTCGTTTGCCTGAGAAGCTGTTAAGCTATTTTTTCTTTAAATTTACCCTTTGTGGTATTATTTAAGCCTTTTAGCTCCCTGTTTATATTGGTCAGTGGGCTTTTAGTATGTTGGACTTTGTTCCCCCTACACTTGGCCAAGATTTTTTTTCTTTTGTTGTATCACCGATTGATATTGAAATTGCAAAAGGGTGGTGTATCTTTTGAGCTGGTCTTATTCTTAACTCATTCTATCCAAGTGACGCCTCCAGCTGCATCTGCACTTAACTCCAACTGACATCTCTAGGTATCAAATATTGCTTGCTCATATTTGCATCAGTAATTCTAAAACTGTTATGTACACAGTTTTAAAATATTTCATCTTAAAGCTTACATAATAGCAAACTCAACTGCACTAATATTTGACCTCTGTCTAGTGTAGGTAAATCGATATTGACTGTTGATGTTCTTCGTGTTTCACTGTTGCATTCATCACACTTGGGTTATCCGCCTGCAGGTAGCCCTCAGTCGTCCCAAATACCAGAGTCTTGGGATTTCTGCGTCCGATGCTGTCGCCTCTTTCATGACATCAGGTCATCAGGGATATAGAACATGCAGCCGATGCCATTACATCAGCTTTTCTTGCCACGTGGGAGCCCGAAGCATAAGCAGTTTGCAAGTGCCAGTTGGCCTCAACCTGAAATTTTCGTTTTTCGAGTTTCAAACCTGAAGTCTTCTAAAGCTAAGTACCCTGTTGGGGATCCTTTTTTCTTGCTCTAACCGATGTCAGAAAAAGTTAACAATTGTCTTGCCTGTGGAAAGCAAATACCTCACAGAGATTTTCATTCTTACTGCATCATCTGTTTAGGCCCAGACCACAACGTTCCTCGCAGTAGGTTTTGTGCCTTGTTTAACGCCTGAACTATTCATCGTTGGGCTATCTTTGTCATTAAATTCTTTTACTCTTGTTCTCCGTTTTCCGAAATGGCTTCCATAAGCCATCCAACTGTTGATCTTCTGAAAAAACGTAAGGATAAAGACAGAGACAGACTGCATAGGTCCATAACTGCCAACGATGCTTCTGTTAAGCTAGTCGCCAGTTCAACGGTACTCAGTGAGGCGCTTTCGCAAACCCTGATACCTGCCTCTACAGATTTGCAGGCCTCTGCTTAGATCCATTCAGAGTCCGGTATGCCGCGAGATGCTTCTTCAACTATGGAACCTGTGGATGGCTCTACCTTGGATGGGTCCAGAGCCGCTGTGCAGGCACCAGCTTCTAAGGGTGTATTCCGACCTTCCGATGTTCACATTAAACTGACAGCTTCATTTTTGACTAAAAATACAAAGTTTCTCAGGCCCAGAGTTCGCACTACGCCTAGAAAACTGATGACCAAAGTGCATGCTCAAGCTCCCTTGCCACAGAAACAAATATTTAGAATGGCCTTATAACTTTAATTAGGGGAAGCCAGCCTTCCCCCTCTAAAAGACAAAGAATTGATTTTCCTTCTGATTCTGCAGACCATGAGACTGATGACTCTGATCCCTCTCATTACCAGGACCTACCCTTATCTACCTATGAAGATTCAGATGCAGAGGATTCCATTCCCTCTGCCTCCCCTCCAGAGGACTTCATTTTGGTGAAACCTTGCATACTTTAAGAGAGCATTTCCACTGGGAATGCCAGGACTATCCTCAGTCCAAAAAGAGACTCAGAGAATTTTTAGACTTGCCTCAGCATAGGCCTCTAGCTATACCACCTGTCCTGGACAATGTAGATGATGTCTTTGTGAAGGCTGCCAGCCTAGCCAGATAAAATTGTGCAGATAATTCTATCATTTGTAAATATGAATGTTGAACTTCAGACTTGTTTTCTTAAATGAAAGAATATGCTGTGAAAGGTGAACTTAAAACAATGTAACAACATTGCCATCTGCTGTAAAGAAAGCTAAGACAAGCATTTCTTGTTTGTCCTTTGAAGTTCAAATTATTTCATGACTGTCTTTGATGTTTACAATTCAGCTCCAGTCGGGCTAGATGAAGGCATCCTGCTTATTGTTTTAACTTAAGGAATAATTACTAGAGTTTACATATGGAATATCTTTTATTGATGTAGTTTCCTGCAGCTGCAAGATAACAAAATAATGTGGTATCTGTCAGCCTGGGAATACCAAGAAAGTGTAAAAGAATGATGTAATATTTATCAGAACTGCAATAGCAATTTAAACAGAGAGAATCAGAAGGCATTAAGCATTTTTGTCTTGACTATACAACTCACACCACTGTCTTGCTCATATGTAATTTATCTTAGACTTGTGTTTTCTTTTAGAAATAGCTAGGAACTAGAAAGATTAGACTAAGTGTTTTTCTGTGATGTCAGAACTGCAGTACTGAATTATTTTAAGTATTTCTGTGTGATCTCTGAACTCTTGACTAGAACTGTGTAGTAGAAAGTATTGTCTTGTGGTTTTTAATTATTTATTATTAAATATTTTAAAACCTTTTAACTGTGGCTGGTTTGTGTAGAGATAATTTAAGTTCTTTAGAGTACTTGTATGTCTTTGGTAAAATTGTACAAAGCCACTCCTATAGCTTTAGCCCTGGGCTATACTACCAATTGGATAATATTGCACAGTAATAATTGGACACCCTTTTAAGGGCCTTTGAGTAGCTGATAAGTATTAGTGGGTGGTGGCAAGTGGAACTACCGTAAAGTCTGGGAGAAAGGGGCACAACTGGAGAACCTGTGTCAGCCTTTCCCAGGAGTGTCTGTGTGGTTGTATAAACTCTTATCTCAAAGTTTGTGTGTGTCAGCTACTTGGGCAGGGACACGAAACACTGGTTGGATTGAGAGGGTGCTGGAGATTTTAGCTTGCCCACTAGGCTGAGATCTGGACCCTATAGCTGTGCCAGTGGGGAGTTTTATTAGGGACCTGGAAAGCAAGGAAGCGACCAGCCCTAGACTGACTGTGATCTCTGTGTGCTCTTAAGGGAAATTGCACTTTGCTGTGTGTATTTGTTATCCTTTCCTTATATATGAGACGCCCTCTCTGGTGTTAGTGGTGAGGATTGAGGCTCCTTGATTATTGGGCCAGGGCATGGGCATCACATATTAATTGGTGGCAGTGGTTGGGATATCCTCACATATTAATTGTTTGGCAATGGTGGGATATCCACATCACATATTAATTGGTGGCAAATACTAATTGGCTTGTTGTGGTGTGGGTAGAGTGAATCCTGTAGCTTGTGTACAGTGAGCTTTGAAGGTGTTTTTGTACTCTAAAATTGTTGGGCCAGGGCACAGGCATCACATATTAATTGGTGGCAGTGGTTGGGATATCTTCACATATTAATTGTTTGGCAGTGGTGGGATATCCACATCACATATTAATTGGTGGCAAATACTAATTGGCTTGTAGTGGTGTGGGTAGAGTGAATCCTGTAGCTTGTGTACAGTGAGCTTTGAAGGTGTTTTTGTACTCTAAAACAGCCACGCAGTGAATACTCAGAGTTTAGATCACAGTTGTTTTATTTCCTTTGTTAGCTTAGTTTGTCAGGGTGAGCAGGCAGCATGTCAACAGAGGAGGATGGAAAGTTGTCAAGGAGCCAGCTGGTGGAGATGTGCCAGGCTAGGGGACTGGTGCATGGAAACCTGACTAAAGCAGACCTGATTGCAGCCTTGGTTACAGATGCATCAGAAAACAGCAACCAGGAGGACAATCAGACTGGCAGTGGAGATATAATTCCCTTGGAGAATGGACAGCTCAAACTTTCTGCAGTGGACTAAACAGACGAGTTGGAGGCCAGGCATGTGGAATTAGATGCAAATGAGTGACTGGGACATTTGCAGGCTGAGGAGAATGACGAACTGTTACGTCTGCAAGCTGAGGAACAAGAGAGGCAGAGGCAGCATAAGAAGGAGATGCTGACTCTTCATCAGAGTCATGGAGGTAATGGGGAAGGGAGTAACTGGACCTCAGACACACAAAAGGTCAGTAAATTTCTTCTGCAGTTTAAAGAGGGGGATAATTTGACCAAGGGCTCTGGGTATGTTTCTTGACCCCCTTACTCCATGGTAAAGCTGTAACTGTTCTGTCCAAAATGTATGACATTGCATGTTTTGATTACACTGCTGTAAAACAATAGTCTTTTAGAACTGTTTAAGCTAACACCTGAAATGTATAGGAAAATGTTTCATGAGCATAGACGCAGGGCAGATGAAAGTGTGTGTGAATATGTTGCTGAACTGAGCACTTATTTCCATAGGTGGGTGAGTGGTTGTCAGGTCACCACTTTTAAAGGGCTGGAAGACCTTTTGCTGAGGGAACAAGCCCTAAGCACTTTGCCTGAGGACATGAGGATCTGGTTAGCTGATAGAAAATGTGCTACTTCAGATGAGTTGGGGAAGAAGGGAGATCTATACCTGGCAAGCAGGGCAGCCCTGCACAGGAAGGGGACCCCAGTACTGCTCATGGGTCTAAAGGAACCCATGGTGGGCAGCACAGACTGCCACAACAGAATCTGTCAGTAGCAGGGGAAGCCACTAGTCCAGGTATACATCCAGGAGCTAGGGTTAAATGTTTTGAATGCAACCAGTGGGGCCATGTGCCATACAGGTGTCCATGAAGGCAAGGTGGGGAACAAAAGTTGAGAGAGCCAGTAAGTGGGAAAGACAAAATGCCAATAGTAGGTTGTCTTGGGACAACAAGGGTACTAAACTACCACCAGAGGCTATATCCTATTGTAGTGGATGGCAAAGAGACCATTGTCAAGTGAGACACAGCCTCTGATATAACCATTGTAAAGCCTGCAATGGTTACAGAGGAGCACTACTTGCCTGGACAGTCTACTCCAGTCAGGGCTTTAGGAGGGATCCCATTCCAAATACCTTTGGCTAGGGTTCACCTTGACTGGGAGGGTGGAAAAGGAAGCCAGCAAGTGTTTGAGGATATACCTGCAGATGTCCTGATAGGGAATGATTTTGATAGTGCAGTACCCTGTGCTTGTGCAGCTACACGCAGTCAGACTTGCAGACAAGCAGGTAAGTCTGGTAGCCTGGGGGAGACCCATACAGACTGTATACTTGCAGCCAGGACTGCTGAGGTGGTTACTTCAGGGAGGGAGCTACCCTGCAGCAGTGAGACTGAAGGTGAGCCACAGCTGCTTGGGGGTACTGATGGTCCCTTGGACAGAGTGACTGCAAAGGTAGAGGTGAGTAGTAGTACCCAGATTGACAGTGAGACACCACTGTCAGAGGATGCCAGACTTCCTGTAGAAGGGGAGCTGGGAAGGGTTACAAGGAGAGAGTTGAGACAGGCTCAGCTCTCAGACCCTACATTGAAAGGCTTGAGGCAGGTAGCTAGGGAGGCATGTGAGTCTCAAGGAAAGGGGGACTCTGTATACTGGGACAAAGGGTTACTATAAAGAGAGTGGACCACTGAGGGAGGGCTAGAAGGTGAGAGAGTGCAGCAGTTGGTAGTGCCTAGAGCCTACCATCTGGCACTTCTAGCCATAGCCCATGATATTCCCTTTGCAGGTCATATGGGCATAAAATGTACAACGAGGTGTACTATGCAGAACTTCTCTTGGCCTGGAATTTTCAGAGATGTAACAGGGTACTGCAGGACCTGTGAACAGTGCCAAAAGGTAGGCAAGGCAGGAGACAAGGTGAGAGCTCCTTTGATGCCTTTGCCTGTGATTGAGGAGCCATTTCAGAGGGTAGCTATGGATATTGTGAGTCCTCTGAGTACCCAACGTTCCACAGGGAAAATGTATATCCTAGTGGTAGTGGATTATGCTACACGATACCCTGAGGCAGTGGCTTTGTCCACCACTGAGGCAGAGAAGGCGGAAAATGCTTTGTTAGAGATTTTCAGCAGGGTAGGTTTCCCAAAAGAAATACTGACTGACAGAGGTGCAAATTTCATGTCAGACCTGCTGGCTTGTCTGTGGAAGTCCTGTGGAGTAAAGCACATGAAGACCACCCCCTACCATCCCCAAATTAATGGTCTTGTTGAGAGGTTAAACTCTACAATCAAGTCCATGCTACGGGCATGTGCAGAACAGTTTAAGAGGGAGTGGGACAAATATTTGCCACATCTGCTGTTTGCTTACAGAGAAGTTCCCCAGGAATCCACAGGTTTTTCACGCTTTGAGTTGCTGTATGGGCATAGGGTGAGGGGACCTCTAGATTTAATTCTACATGAGTGGGAAGCTGAGTGCAA
This sequence comes from Protopterus annectens, assembly GCF_019279795.1. Taxonomy (NCBI): domain Eukaryota; kingdom Metazoa; phylum Chordata; order Ceratodontiformes; family Protopteridae; genus Protopterus; species Protopterus annectens. The sequence goes on along the minus strand of NC_056740.1, from coordinate 464,395,747 downwards.
GTCTCACAAGGAGTCTGTTGTGGCATAAGTCTTAAACCTCAGGACAAGACTCAGGAAACTCATTGGCTTGTCCCAGGAGAACCTGGCAGAAGCCCAACAACAACAAAAGGTGTGGTATGACAGGAATGCTCGAGCTAGAGAGTATGCTGTGGGGCAGCAGATAATGGTTCTCATTCCTGTCAGACACAACAAGCTGCAAGCAGCTTGGGAGGGACCCTACAAGGTGGTAAGAAAGGTAAGTTATGTTAACTACATGGTGGAACTGCTAGGCAGAAGGCAGGCACACAAATTGTACTATGTTAACATGATGAAACCTTACCATGATAAGGTGAGCATTTGCAGTGGATTGCAGGAGGAGTCTGAGGGAGATCTGGGGACTGATCTCCTCAGTGAGGCTGGGGCTGACACCTCAGTGGAAGGGGTAGCAATGTCCCAGCAGCTATCTCCTACCCAGGTTCGAGAAATCCCAGCAGTGTTGCAGGGATTTGGGGACATGTTCACTGGGAAACCAGGGTGCACCCACCTGGTGCAGCACCAGGTGGACACAGGACTCCAAAGGCCTATTAGGCAGGCCCCTTATAGGGTGCCTGAGAGAGACAGACAGACCCTGAGGGAGGAGGTACAGGAGATGTTGAAACTAGGGGTGATTCAAGAGTCTAACAGTCCCTGGGCCTCCCCAATGATGCTGGTGCCAAAAAAGGATGGCAGAACCAGGTTCTGTGTGGACTACAGGAAATTAAATAGTTACACATAGTTGGATGCTTACCCCACGCCTAGGACAGATAAGGCCCTAGATCAGCTGGGTGGGGCTAAGTATCTTACAACCATTGATCTTACCAAGGGTTACTGGCAGGTGCCCTTGACTCCCAGTGCTAAACAGAAGTCAGCTTTTGTGACTCCTTTTGGCTTGTATGAGTTCACAAAGATGCCCTTTGGGATGAAGAATGCCCCAGCGACTTTCCAGAGGCTGGTAGATCATATCCTAGCAGAAGCAGGAGGGTTTGCCCTTGCTTACCTATATGATATTGCCATCTACAGCCATTCCTAGCCAGAGCACCTTAAGCATTTCAGGAGGTGCTGGGTGGACTACAGAGGGCAGGGTTGACCATTAAGCCTAGCAAATGTCAGATGGGTAGGGCAGAGGTATCCTACCTAGGACATAGAGTGGGGAGTGGTAAGATAAGGCCAGAACCTGCCAAAGTGGAAGCCATTCAGGCATGGTCTGCATCTGTTACTAAAAAGAAGGTGAGGGCATTTTTAGGGACAGCAGGGTACTACAGAAAGTTCATCCCCAGTTATAGTACCATAGCCGCTCCCCTCACAGACCTGTCAAGGAAGAACAGGCCAGATAAGGTAGTGTGGACCCCAGCAGGTGAGCAGGCATTCCAGAAGCTTAAAGAAGCTTTGGGAGGACCCCCCTGTATTAGCCAGTCCAGATTACAGCAAATAAATTGTTGTGTAGGTGGATGCTTCAAACCATGGGGTGGGGGCTGTACTTAGCCAGATTTCTTCAGAGGGAGAAGAGTGCCCAGTGGTTTATCTCAGTCATAAGCTCCAACCCAGGGAGGAATGCTATGCAGCTGTAGAAAAGAAATGTCTAGCCATAGTCTGGGCATTGCAGAAACTTCAGCCTTATCTGTATGGAAGGAAATTCACTGTTATGACAGATCACAACCCCCTAACATGGTTAAACAGAGCCAGCCAGCAAAATGTCAAGTTGCTAAGATGGACCCTAGGGTTGCAAGCATATGATATGTCAGTGCAGCGCTGCAATGGGAGTAGCAATATCAGTGCAGATGGGCTCTCAAGACAGGGAATGGGGTAGGTATACTCAGATAGACCTGACCCTCTCAAGCGGTGTTTCTCAAGGGTCACTTGAAAAACTAGCTTGAGTTCTCCAGGCGGGGGGGGGGGATGTGAAGGCTGCCAGCCTAGCCAGATAGAATTGTGCAGATAATTCTATCATTTGTAAATATGAATGTTGAACTACAGACTTGTTTTCTTAAATGAAAGAATATGCTGTAAAATGTGAACTTAAAACAATGTAACAACATTGCCATCTGCTGCAAAGAAAACTAAGGCAAGCATTTCTTGTTTGTCCTTTGAAGTTCAAATTATTTCATGACTGTTTTTGATGTTTACAATTTGGCTATGGCCAGGCTAGATGAAGGCACCCTGCTTATTGTTTTAACTTAAGGAATAATTACTAGAGTTTACATATGGAATGTCTTTTATTGATGTAGTTTCCTGCATCTGCAATATAACAAAAGAATGTAGTATCTGTCAGCCTGGGAACACCAGGAAAGTGTAAAAGAATGATGTAATATTTATCAGAACTGCAATAGCAATTTAAACAGAGAGAATTAGAAGACATTAAGCATTTTTGTCTTGACAATACAACTCACAGCACTGTCTCACTCATATGTAAGTTATCTTAGACTTGTGTTTTCTTTTAGAAATAGCTAGGAACTAGAAATATTAGATTAAGTGTTTTTCTGTGATGTCAGAACTGTAGTACTTGGGCTTTGCTGGGAAGGAAAGTATTTTAAGTATTTCTGTGTGATCTCTAAACTCTTGACTAGCACTGTGTAGTAGAAAGTATTGTCTTGTGGTTTTTAATTATTTATTATTAAATATTTTAAAACCTTTAAACTGTGGCTGGTTTGTGTAGAGATAATTTAAGCTTTTTTAGAGTACTTGTATGCCTTTGGTAAAATTGTACAAATCCACTCCTATAGCTTTAGCCCTGGGCTATACTACCAATTGGATAATATTGCACAGTAATAATTGGACACCCTTTTAAGGGCCTTTGATTAGCTGATAAGTATTAGTGGGTGGTGGCAAGTGGAACTACCATATAGCCTGGGAGAAAGGGGCACAGCTGGAGAACCTGTGCCAGCCTTTCCCAGGAGTGTCTGTGTGGTTGTATAAACTCTTATCTCAAAGTGTGTGTGTGTGTTAGTTACTTGGGCAGGGACACGAATCACTGGTTGGACCGAGAGGGTGCTGGAGATTTTAGCCTGCCCACTAGACTGAGAACTGGACCCTATAGCTGTGCCAGTGGGGAGTCTTATTGGGGACCTGGGGAGCAAGGGAGCGACCAGCCCCGGACTGACTGTGATCTCTGTGCGCTCATTTGAGAAATTGCACTTTGCTGTGTGTATTTGTTATCCATTCCTCATATATGAGAAACCATCTCCAGTGTTAGTGGTGAGGATTGAGGCTCCTTGATTGCTGGGCCAGGGCAGGGGTGTCACAGTCTTCATGGAATCCAGTCTTACTCCTGATACTTTACCACTAGCTTCTAGAAAGCCTGACAGGTACTACAGAGTACCTGACTCTCACAAATTTCACTTGAAGAACCCCACTGTGGATCCAGAGACTATTTCCCAGGGACCTAAAGGCATTAAGGCTACTACAGCCAAAAACCCTACCCCTTCGGACAGGGATTCTTGAGCTTTAGACACATGGGGTAAGTAGGTATATACCTCTGCAACTCTTGCCATTGGGGCTTTGAATTGCCAGTTTCACATGCTGAAGTACCAGCAGCATATTATGGAGCTAATTAAACAAAAAAAAATGTTGCTTCCAGACTGTACAGAAAATAAAGATTTACAAGAGGTAATGCATTCTGCAAACCAAGTTAGTAAACATACTTTGCAGTGTGGTTTTGATGCCTTAGAAGCATCTTGCAGGGCTGCTGTCACTGGGTCTGTACTGAAAAGGCATGCTTGGCTGAAGGAGCAAATCTTGCCAGACCATGTCAAAGCAAAATTACCAGATGCACCATTAAACCAGGAAAGGTTGTTTGGCACAAAATCAGAAGAAGGTCTTAAAAAGATAGAGGAAAAAGCTAAATCTATGCAAACTGTTAAATATTTCTTACAGGTGCAGCCACCTAAATTCAGTAGGTATTGGCCTTCTAAAAACTGGTCCTTTCCAGTCCCTCCCAGGCATTCTCAGTCCAAACCCAGGGGCAACAAGCCACCAAGACTACAGTCTCAGAGTATGCAGAGATCTAAACAATGGAGTGCTCCGTCCTCTAAAACAGGGTGTGGTAAGTCACCCCCTTATTGAAAAACTTCACAATGACTTGTCTATTTTCCTTCCCAGCAAAGCCCAAGTACTTGCACCCCTAGGACGAAAACTCGCCCTGCATGCACAAAACTGGATGTCCATTAAAAGGACCGATGGGTCCTAAACACTGTATCCCAGGGATACAGATTCTACTTCCACTCACTGCCAACCCCAAGTGGGCTGCCAGACCTTCCTCCAAACCAGTGGGCAGAGGCTCAAAAGCAAGTACTTTCTCTTCTCAGTATCAGGGCTATTCAACCTGTGCCACTAGAGCAAAGGGGACAGGGTTTCTACTCAAGACTATTCCTGATGCCCAGAAAAGAGGACTCTTGGCGCCCTATCCTAGATCTGTCAATTCTCAACACCTTCCTGGTGGTCCCAAAATTCCAAATGTTGACTCTACAACAGCTTCTTCTTATGCTAGCCAAGGATGCCTGGCTAGTCATCCTAGACTTAAAAGAAGCTTATCTGTACATCTCCATAAGAGAATCTTGCAGGAAATATCTATATTTCATGGCAGGGTCTATGCACTATCAGTTCTCTGCACTTCCCTTTGGTTTATCTGCCGCGCCCAGGGTATTCACAAAGTGCCTGGCTCCAGCCATTGCATACTGCAGGCAGAGAAATATTCAAATGTACAGATACTTGGACGATTGCCTTTCAGGTGGACAGTCAGGAATTGCTACTTCAGCACCTGGAATTTGTAAAGAGACTTCTAACTTCTCTGGGGTACACCAGCAATGAAAAGAAATCACAACTTGTGCCCAACCAAAAGATTGTAATCCTGGGAGCAAGCTTGAGTACAACTTCCCAGATGGCATTCCTCACTCCAGAAAAACAGGCTTATTTGACAAACTACTTCAAACTAATGACCACCAAAACCCAGCTATCTGCAAGAAAAATACTGCAAGCCCTATGGTTCATGGCCTCATGCATTCTACTAATTCCATATGCAAGACTGCATATGAGGAAACTTCAATAGTACTTAAAAAGTCTCTGGTGTCAACATTCTCAGGACATAGAAACACTGATTCCAATCATTCCTTCTCTAAGGGCAGAGTTCCTTTGGTGGACAGAGGCATACAACCATAACAAGGGACTTCCTTTCACTCAACCCCTCGCCACCCAAATCCTGACAACAGATGCATCAGACTATGCAAAGTGGGCTCACATGTCAGGCAAATGCATTCAAGGCAAATGGAGCCCAGAATAAATTCCCCTGCATATCAATCAAAAAGAAATATTAGCTGTACAGAATGCTCTGATCGCCTTCAAATACCTTATCCTTCCAGGACAACTCCTGGTAAAGACAGACAACACCACAGTTATGTGGTACATAAACAAGCAAGAGGGAACTCATTCCTACCCTCTCTACAGGTTAGCCATGGCCCTGTGGAACACAGCCCTGAGTAACCAAGTGCACCTGCAAGCTCAATTCCTGCCAGGCAAACAGAATTCACTGGCAGATGACTTAAGAAGAAATCTACTGGACCCACACGAGTGGAAGCTGGAACCCAACTCATTCAAACTTCTAATCCACAGGTGGGGGACTCCATAGGTGGACCTCTTTAACTCCCCCCAAAACCATCAATTGAGCAAATTTTGCACCAGAAATCCCCACAGCCAAGCATGGAAAGTGGATGCCCTATCCTTTACATGGGAAAATCTCTCAATTTATGCTTTTCCCCCACTGCTCCTCCTCTCAAAAGTACTACTCAGGACAATCCTTATTGCCCCAGACTGGCCACGCCAGCACTGGTACCCACTCCTACAGTCTGACAGCAGTGCCACCCTGGCATCTACATCAGACCCCCTCCCGGCTGTCCCAGCAGGAGGGACAGATTTTGCATCCACAGCTGTAATCCCTAAACCTTGCATCCTGGCTTATCCCCTGAATACACCACCAGCAACCCTCAACAAACAAGTGCTGGACATCATCCTTGAGGCCAGAAGGCATAGCACTAGGAAATCCTATTCAGAAAAGTGGAAACAATATTGTTCTTGGAGCCAGTCTCAAGGAAAGGACACAGCTGTGCCCACCTTACCTCAAATCCTAGATTACCTGACAGAGCTACTCCACAAAGGCCTATCCTTCTCATGAATTAAAATTCATGCCTCTGCCATCTCAGCTACTACAATACTGAGCCACCTCTATTTTCTCACCCTCTCATCAAACAGTTCCTGAGAGGAGCTAACAATTTAAGGCCCATGAGGAGAGCTTCCACCACTTCCTGGGACCTTAACTTTGTACTAGAGAATCTTACACATTTGAGCCTGCTGCTACAGCAGAGTTAAAATTCCTCTCTTGGAAAACAGTCTTACTTCTAGCCATAACTTCAGCAAGAAGAGTGTCTGAGTTACAGGCACTAATGGCTGTGGAACCCTTCATTATTTTCCATGCTGACAGGGTGTCCCTCAGGACTAACCTATAATTTATGCCCAAGGTGGTGTCTAGTGTGGCTCTAAACCAGTCCATTCATTTACCGACCTTTTTTTTCCTAATCCTCAGAATAAAGGGGAAAGGATCCTGCACTCCTTGGATGTGCACAGACAGCTCAGGTTCTACCCTGACAGGACTAAACCTTTCAGAAAATCTGACCAGCTGCTAGTCAGCTTTGCTACAGGGGCAGAGGTCAAGGCCATTTCAAATCAAACCATTTCCAAATGGACAGCACACTGGATCCATTTCTGCTACAAACACCATGGAAAACCTACCCCACAGGGGATCAGAACTCATTCCACTAGAGCTACCTCAACTTCTACAGCATTTCTCAGGGAAGTCCCTACCAGGGACATCCTAGAAGCTACAACCTGGACCTCTGTACACACCTTCACCAAGCATTACCACCTAACTATCTTTTCTAAATCCAGAGCTGGATTTGCCACAACAGTCTTACAAGGCCTGCAAGCCAGCCCTAATACGTCTTGACTGCCTCCACCCTTCCTCAGCTTTGGGAATCAACCCAAGTGTGAAGACTGCAACAGTGAAACATGAAGAACATAGTACAGTTGTGTACACTTAACCATAACTGTACATGTTCGAGTGTATTCATTGTTGCAGTCCTGGTTACCCTCCCTCCAGCCCCCGGACTTTTCTATTCTTTCCACATATCCTCTTTTTGGTCATATCTTATGGCAATGGTATTTACCTTTTACTGGAGGTATTCCACACCATGTAATTGCTTCCTATTTTGGGGGCTCCTGACATCTGGGGCAAGAAAAACTGATGCAATGGCGTCAGCTGCATGTTTTATACCCCTGATGACTTGACTTCATGGAAGAGGCGACAGCATCCGATGCAGATATACCAAGACTCTGGTATTCGGGCTGACTGAGGGCTACCTGCAGGCAGATAACGCAAGTGTGATGACTGCAACAGTAAATACACTCGAACATCTACATTTATTGTAAGTGTACACAACAGTACTTTTTCATTATATTAATTTATATAGATATAATTTTCTACATTTTCCAAATATCTCAACAACTAAGTAACACAGACAAAACTCCTTAGCCTCATATGAATGCTCTCAGCAAGATGAATAAAATGCTGCTGACAGCATGTGTGTAACTTGAGTGGTTGCTGAGATATTGTAAGTTGTTTACAAAATATTACAAAAGTAATAGTTACTGTGTTTACTGTGACTTATAAAATTCAGTTTAAGACCTAGAATCTAAAGAATAATACCACTATAAAAATAGTTTGTGCTGAAGAGTTTGCCATTTACACTTCTTTCATAATCCCTATGGTTCCAGACATACATACATTTGTTTGAAATGTGAGGACATAATTAGATTCTGTGAAAAGGCTTTGACTTCGCTCATTGGAAGTTACGGTGCAAACTTCCTGAGCTCCATTAGAATAAATAAGTTAATCTGAGTGGGCACAGCTTGCTCGATACAGCTATCAGTATGGTTGTGCAGGGATTTCGTAAATAGCTCATCATATGCTATGGTGTTTACTGGGTTTGGGGGTGCTTGTAATTCAGCCAAGATGTCACTTAGTAGAGAAAGGTTAGCCTTGGAATAGTTCCTGAAGGTGTTCAGTTTTGCTGGATCCATATTTGTAACTTTTTTCAAGCAATACTGCCTTATGGTCAGATATGATGAGCAAAGACGTCCCCCCTACCTATGTTTGTGAGTACAAGATCAAGGATGTTTGTAGCTTTGGTAAGAAAATAAACCAACTGTTCCAGGATGTTGGTATTAACCAAGTTTAGGAATTGCTGGGCTTGTGCACTGACAACCTGTATAGGATTAGTTTTGGTTATATGAGAGAGTTTTACATCCAGCGTATTTACACCTCTTGCATACTTTATCTGTTTCATTAATAATAAGAGGGTTGTCAGGGTACAGAGAGGAGTGGAGTGGAACTCCTCAGTTTTAGCTAGTGGTGGTTCAGAAACAAGACATCCCCTGTACCCACCTGTTTCCAGGCAGTTGCAGTGGCCCTGCAGTGGGCAGAGTTTATCATGTCAGTTGCCTGGTGTCTTATCTGAAAGTAGGATCTTCCATGGCCTCCAACTGCATTAAGGTCATATCCTGTCTTGTGGAGATTGGTCACTTCATCCTCTCCCTAACAGAAAAACTCCATGGCCAGATAAGGCCTGGATAATTATCTCATTTTCTGCAACAATATATGGTAGCTTACAGGCTGCAGATGTCTTCTTGGATACCATATCCCTGTATGAGAAGAAACCGAAAACAAGACACATATAATTACATATATAATAAACATGCAGGATGACTGTACATGCTCAATTATCTCGACATACTAGTTAGGTCTCTAAGCCCCTCTAATACCCCCACCAACCCTGAATCAACCACAATCCTCCTCACCAATCCCGCAACAGCCTCACCATATCACCCTCACCCAATCCCCCCACCAAACCCCACAACAAAAAAAGAACTATATTTAAAATTCAGTTATCAACACAGATCTCATAACACTACTGTAATGGATATAACACAGGTGTACAATATATAATACATATCATAAGTCTGTAATGGATATAACACAAGTGTACAATTTATAATACATCTCATAATACTTCTGTAATAGATATAACACAGGTGTACAATTTATAATACATCTTAGAATACTTCTGTAATGGATATAAAACAGGTGTACAATGTATAATACATCTCATAACACTTCTGAAATGGATATAACACAGGTGTACAATTTGTAATACATCTTATAGCACTTCTGTAATGGATATAACACAGGTGTACAATGTGTAATACATCTTATAACACTTTTGTAATGGATATAACACAGGAGTACAATTTGTAATACATCTCGTAACACTTCTGTAATAGCTATAACACAGGTGTACAATTTGTAATACATCTCATAACACTTCTGTAATGGATACAGCACAGGTATACAATTTAGAATACATCTTATAACACTTCTGTAATGGATATAACACAGCTGTACAGTTTATAATACAGCTTATAACACTTCTGTAATGGATATAACACAGGAGTACAATTTATAATACATCTTATAACACTTCTGTAATGGATATAACACTGGTGTACAATTTGTAATACATATTATAACACTTCTGTAATGGATATAATACAGGTGTACAATTTATAATACATATTATAACACTTCTGTAATGGATATAACACAGGTGTGCAATTTGTAATACATCTCAGAACACTTCTTTAATGGATATAACACAGGTATACAATTTATAATACATCTTAGAACACTTCTGTAATGGATATAACACAGGTGTACAATTTGTAATACATCTCATAACACTTCTGTAATGGATATAACACAGGTGTACAATTTATAATACATCTCATAACACTTCTGTAATGGATATAACACAGGTGTACAATTTATAATACATCTTATAACACTTCTGTAATGGATATAACACAGGTGTACAATTTGTAATACATCTTATAACACTTCTGTAATGGATATAACACAGGTGTACAATTTGTAATACATCTCATAACACTTCTGTAATGGATATAACACAGGTGTACAATTTATAATACATCTCATAACACTTCTGTAATGGATATAACACAGGTGTACAATTTATAATACATCTCATAACACTTCTGTAATGGATACAACACAGGTGTACGATTTATAATACATCTTATGACACTTCTGTAATGGATATAACACAGGTGTACGATTTATAATACATCTTATAACACTCCTGTAATAGATATAACACAGGTGTACAATTTGTAATACATCTTATAACACTCATGTAATGGATATAACACAGGTGTACAATTTGTAATACATTTTATAACACTTCTGTAATGGATATAACACAGGTGTGCAATCTGTAATACATCTTATAACACTTCTGTAATGGATATAACACAGGTGTACAATTTATAATACATCTTATAACACTTCTGTAATGGATATAACACAGGTGTACAATTTATAATACATCTTATAACACTTCTGTAATGGATATAACACAGGTGTACAATTTGTAATACATCATAGAACACTTCTGTAATGGATAGAATACAGGTGTACAATTTGTAATACATCTTATAACACTTCTGTAAGGGATATAACACAGGTGTGCAATTTGTAATACATCTCAGAACACTTCTTTAATGGATATAACACAGGTATACAATTTATAATACATCTTAGAACACTTCTGTAATGGATATAACATAGGTGTACAATTTGTAATACATCTCATAATACTTCTGTAATGGATATAACACAGGTGTAAAATGTATAATACATCTCATTACACTTCTGTAATGGATATAACACAGGTGTACAATTTGTAATATATCTTATAACACTTCTGTAATGGATATAACACAGGTGCACAATTTGTAATGCATCTTATAACACTTCTGTAATGGATATAACACAGGTATACAATTTATAATACATCTTAGAACACTTCTGTAATGGATATAACATAGGTGTACAATTTGTAATACATCTCATAATACTTCTGTAATGGATATAACACAGGTGTACAATTTATAATACATCTCATAACACTTCTGTAACGACTATAACACAGGTGTACAATTTATAATACATCTCGTAACACTTCTGTAATGGATATAACACAGGTGTACAATTTGTAATACATCTCATAACACTTCTGTAATGGATATAACACAGGTGTACAATTTATAATACATCTCATAACACTTCTGTAATGGATATAACACAGGTGTAAAATGTATAATACATCTCATTACACTTCTGTAATGGATATAACGCAGGTGTACAATTTCTAATATATCTTATAACACTTTTGTAATGGATATAACACAGGTGCACAATTTGTAATGCATCTTATAACACTTCTGTAATGGATATAACACAGGTGTACAATTTGTAATACATCTTATAACACTTCTGTAATGGATATAACATAGGTGTACAATTTGTAATACATTTCATAATACGTCTGTAATGGATATAACACAGGTGTACAATTTATAATACATCTCATAACACTTCTGTAATGGATATAACACAGGTGTACAATTTGTAATACATCTCATAACACTTCTGTAATGGATATAACACAGGTGTACAATTTATAATACATCTCATAACACTTCTGTAATGGATATAACACAGGTGTAAAATGTATAATACATCTCATTACACTTCTGTAATGGATATAACACAGGTGTACAATTTCTAATATATCTTATAACACTTTTGTAATGGATATAACACAGGTGCACAATTTGTAATGCATCTTATAACACTTCTGTAATGGATATAACACAGGTGTACAATTTGTAATACATCTTATAACACTTCTGTAATGGATATAACATAGGTGTACAATTTGTAATACATTTCATAATACGTCTGTAATGGATATAACACAGGTGTACAATTTGTAATACATCTTATAACACTTCTGTAATGGATATAACATAGGTGTACAATTTGTAATACATCTCATAATACTTCTGTAATGGATATAACACAGGTGTACAATTTATAATACATCTCATAACACTTCTGTAATGGATATAACACAGGTGTACAATTTATAATACATCTCATAACACTTCTGTAATGGATATAACACAGGTGTACAATTTATAATACATCTCATAACACTTCTGTAATGGATATAATACAGGTGTACAATTTGTAATACATCTCATAACACTTCTGTAATGGATATAACACAGGTGTACAATTTATAATACATCTCATAACACTCCTGTAATAGATATACACCACACTCTCCGTAAGCTGCCCAGAACACTTCTGTTGTTAAATCAACACTTCCGTACTTTGGCAAATACTTCAGAGGTTTAGAAGTAAGTCATAAAAATGAACAGGAAGATGTAACGAATCTTTTTATTCCACAGCACCACAACGAAATAAAACACAAGGATAACCACAGCTTTAAGCCGTCAGAACGGCTTTTTCAATGTACTGGGTTGTTGCACCACTCCATATTTAAATTAAAACAACCCTGTCATGTGATTAAATTAATTGGATTAATACCATCAATTAAATGTATAAAAATCATTTAAAAGTGTTTGTATTAAATGAATATAGTTCCATTTCTTAAAATACATTAAATGCTGTCACTACACTTATAAATACTTACTACATGATTGATAAAAGATAACATTTTTAAAAATCATCAAAATGTCACATAAAGTTCTTGTTTGAACAAACATGTGTAAATGCATTGCAAACTTGCATTGAAGTACAGTACATTCCTTTAATAAATTACTCAGATTGAGCACTTCTACTAAAAATTAAAAGAAACATTGTCTTATTTCATATGTATAACTAGCACCTGCTTTAGTGTGTAAAATCCACTATTCTTATATAACACTTTCTTATTTCCTTACTTGTTATCCTAAACTATTACAAAAAATATACGTTGGTTGTGAGTATATCTACAAGGTATGTCAATGTGTGTATGCTTCATTATAACCTATTTCTTTTAGCTTTAAGAATATCACCAATACTAATCCCATCATTTAGGCCTGGATGCTTAGTCGCATTAAGCTTTAGCTGCCAAATTAATTCCTTAATGCCAAGAGTCGTCTCCCAATCTCCACCTCTTAAGTCTTGTTTCACCTTATCAACAACAAAAATTTTAGTGACATGTTCTTACAACTGAGGGAGTGCTTATAAAAGGCATTTGTTTCTTTTTTTGTTTTAATGTCATTTATGTGTTCATATATTCTGCTTCAATTGTCTTTCAGTTTTGCCCACATAAAATGATGGGCAATTCTGGCAGAATCCTATGTATATCACACCAGATGAATTACAATTGTAGTTACACTTAGCATACAAAGTGGTTTTACAAGAGGGGATACAAACTTGTTCTTTATTAATAAGGTATACACACTGGTTGCATCTGCCACATGAAAAAGTCCCTTTTCTTTTAGGTACCAAGCCTTGTTGTTTTTCTATTGCATTCATGTTTTGCTCAAATATTCCTTTCAAATTAATATTCCTTTTCTAATGAAAGAAATATGCTCCGGAAAGATTTTGTTAAATTCATCCTGCAAGGAAATCATAGGCCATAAATTCTTAAACGTGTTCTCAATGAATGTAGCATCCTGAGAATATGTATATACAAAATTGCTGTGCCTACCAAAATTTGCAACTTCTTGCTTATTGAGTGTTACTAAACCTGTTCCCAGTATAGGTTTAAAATCATGTTCTCTTTTGTGTGAAATTTCATTCACTATTGTTTGAAACAGTGTGGCTGGGTAACCCCTACTTAAAAATGCTTTTCTTAGAAATTCAACTTCATCCTGAAATAGTTTGCTCATACTGCACATTCTGGACGCTCACAAGCTGTCCTTTAATAATACCCTTTTTGATGTGCCAAGGATGACCACTATCAAAATGTAAATATGAATTGCAGTGTGTTTCCTTTCTAAATATTTGTGACGTAAAACCTTTTTGGTTTGCTCTTTTAGTTAATTTAATGTCCAAGTAGTTTAAGCTCTTATTACTTAAACTATATGTAAATTTGAGAAAACTAGTGGTATTTTCCAAGTAGCCCATAAAGTTCAAAAATTGTTCTGTACCTGACCATAAGATACAAATATCATCCAGAAACCTCCTGTAAAATATAATATGTTCTTTCCAACTGGTAGAGTGAATGAATTCCTTCTCCCACTTGTGTAAAATTATGTTTGCATAAGCAGTAGCGCAGGGGGCACCTATGGCCACTCCACTTTTCTGCTTGTAAAATTCTTCATTAAAATATATAAAGTTGTTGTGCAGCACAATTCTCATAAACTCCAATATTGTGTTAACTAAATCATTATTTAAACCTGATTCCTTGACAATAGCTTGCCCAAACCAATCCAAACCTTGCTCGTGCGGTATGCTAGGAAATAATTCCACAATGTCTATTGTGGTCATGAATAAGTTTGAATTATCAATTTCTTGGTCAATGTTAGCTAAGAATTCCCAGGAATCCCTGCAAACAAAATCCAATTGTGCTACATATTTTTTCAAGTGGAAATCAACAAATTTACTGAGAGGTTCAGTCACGCTACCTGCTCCTGCTACAATAGGGCGGAATTTTAAAGGAGTAAGTCCTTTGTGCACTTTGGGAATACCAAATAACACAGCTGTTCTAGGTTTGGGAACAAGTAAAAAGTTGTGTGTTTTCTCTTCCAAAAATCCTTGTAAAAGCAAATCATGTATGTAATACTTAACTTTGCTCACTGCTATGTTAACTTCATTCAGTGAGCTGGGCTCATAGATACTGGTATTTTGCAATAAACTCTATATATAATTCTCATATTCAAGCTGTCCCATCAGGACTATCCCCCCTCCTTTATCTGGTTTCATTACCCTAGTTTTATTTTTCTTTAACATATCCACCACGTCCTGCAAATGTTTAGGAAAATTGGTTGAACCAGTATTTTCATTTTTAGTTAAGTTATCTCTTAAAGTTTTTTCAATTACTTCCTCAAACATTTTTAATTTAGGATGAACCGGGGGATTAAAGGTGCTACTTCTAGAAAGTGAAACCTCTTGCGTCACTTGATCTTTAAAAATTGTAACTAAATTTAAATTCCTTACAAACATCTTTAGTTCAATTAAAAGTTTGGGAAGAAAAGTTGACCTATTAGGTACAAATTGCAACCCTTTTGTGAATAATTCGAAAAAATCTTCAGTAATATTCACATCTGTGTAATTATAGATGCTGAAATTATCAAAAGTGTGAATACTACATATGCCTTGTTCACTTGTGACTAAGGAAACTAAAATGTCCTTCTTGTTGGAGGGTTTATTAGAGCTCAACGCCTCTTGCCCCATGCATTCTGTTGGTATTGATTCGATTTCACCCGTGGTCTGCCCTGGGGAAGTTGAAAACCCTGTTGCATGTTGTTGGCACTTTTTTGTGCCAACCTCTCACTTCTTCTAGGCATCTCACCATAATTGTAACCATTACTTCCATTGTGTATAGTTACAGTATCAGTATTCTCAAAGTTGTTTTGCTTACGAGCTCCTCCTGGTGGATATGCCCTCCCCTCCCTATATTCCATCAGGTCCCTTTCTAGTTTTTTTGCCTTTCTATCTAAGACCTTAAAACAATGCTCATCAACCTCTCTAAAAGTATCATTATATTTTCTTTTATAACTTAAAAATCTTTCATCATTAATAATGTTATCATGCAATGCATTTAATTCATTTAAAAGAACATCTTCTTTTTTTACATAGTCTTCAACCATAAGTTTTAATACTTCAATTCCTGTTTTATTAAATAAATCAGTAAGTTTGGAATGTAGAGTTGAGCCATAAAAGCTGTTGGGGTATCTAAAACAGCACAACCCCTTTGGAACACGCTCAACTTTAATACATTCTTTTAAGTAGTTAATTTCTAACTGTGAATTTTTAAATGCATATAATTTATCTTTGAATTTCTCAAATTCAGTGTCCAACTGTTCCAGTTGTAAATTAAAAGTACCTGTTCTGAAACATGGGAGCTGTTCTGTCCAGTCTTTGAAGTTAAAGCTGTTGTCAGCATTTACAGCTCCATTTCTGTCAGCTCGTTCATTAACATTAGGGGAAACCAATGGATGATTCACGATAACCGGATCTCTAGGTGTAAATCCTAATTTCAGGCCTCTTCTGTTCTCTTCGTTCCGTTCCTTTTCTTTCCCCTGCTGTTGATTGCAGGGTATTCCTGAACTATTGGAACGCTCAGAATGTTTAGAGCTCAATAAAGTATAGTTGAGCTGAGTTAAAAGAGCTAAAACCTGATTCAGCTCTCTTCGGGTGACCGGCGTGTCATCCGGTTCTTCCCCCAGTAAAAAAGGCATGTCAGCGAATACTGGAGATGTTGCGTCTTCCGCCATAACAGCAAACCAGGAAAAAACTTGAGCAACACTAAACCACGTAATCCAAAAGCAGAAAGACACCACACTCTCCGTAAGCTGCCCAGAACACTTCTGTTGTTAAATCAATACTTCCGTACTTTGGCAAATACTTCAGAGGTTTAGAAGTAAGTCATAAAAACGAACAGGAAGATGTAACGAATCTTTTTATTCCACAGCACCACAACGAAATAAAACACAAGGATAACCACAAGCGCTTTAAGCGTAACGGGCTTTTTCAAGTGTACTGGGTTGTTGCACCACTCCATATTTAAATTAAAACAACCCTGTCATGTGATTAAATTAATTGGATTAATACCATCAATTAAATGTATAAAAATCATTTAAAAGTGTTTGTATTAAATGAATATAGTTCCATTTCTTAAAATACATTAAATGCTGTCACTACACTTATAAATACTTACTACATGATTGATAAAAGATAACATTTTTAAAAATCATCAAAATGTCACATAAAGTTCTTGTTTGAACAAACATGTGTAAATGCATTGCAAACTTGCATTGAAGTACAGTACATTCCTTTAATAAATTACTCAGATTGAGCACTTCTACTAAAAAATTAAAAGAAACATTGTCTTATTTCATATGTATAACTAGCACCTGCTTTAGTGTGTAAAATCCACTATTCTTATATAACACTTTCTTATTTCCTTACTTGTTATCCTAAACTATTACAAAAAATATACGTTGGTTGTGAGTATATCTACAAGGTATGTCAATGTGTGTATGCTTCATTATAACCTATTTCTTTTAGCTTTAAGAATATCACCAATACTAATCCCATCATTTAGGCCTGGATGCTTAGTCGCATTAAGCTTTAGCTGCCAAATTAATTCCTTAATGCCAAGAGTCGTCTCCCAATCTCCACCTCTTAAGTCTTGTTTCACCTTATCAACAACAAAAAATTTTAGTGACATGTTCTTACAACTGAGGGAGTGCTTATAAAAGGCATTTGTTTCTTTTTTTGTTTTAATGTCATTTATGTGTTCATATATTCTGCGCTTCAATTGTCTTTCAGTTTTGCCCACATAAAATGATGGGCAATTCTGGCAGAATCCTATGTATATCACACCAGATGAATTACAATTGTAGTTACACTTAGCATACAAAGTGGTTTTACAAGAGGGGATACAAACTTGTTCTTTATTAATAAGGTATACACACTGGTTGCATCTGCCACATGAAAAAGTCCCTTTTCTTTTAGGTACCAAGCCTTGTTGTTTTTCTATTGCATTCATGTTTTACTGGGGAAAGAACCGGATGACACGCCGGTCACCCGAAGAGAGCTGAATCAGGTTTTAGCTCTTTTAACTCAGCTCAACAATACTTTATTAAGCTCTAAACATTCTGAGCGTTCCAATAGTTCAGGAATACCCTGCAATCAACAGCAGGGGAAAGAAAAGGAACGGAACGAAGAGAACAGAAGAGGCCTGAAATTAGGATTTACACCTAGAGATCCGGTTATCGTGAATCATCCATTGGTTTCCCCTAATGTTAATGAACGAGCTGACAGAAATGGAGCTGTAAATGCTGACAACAGCTTTAACTTCAAAGACTGGACAGAACAGCTCCCATGTTTCAGAACAGGTACTTTTAATTTACAACTGGAACAGTTGGACACTGAATTTGAGAAATTCAAAGATAAATTATATGCATTTAAAAATTCACAGTTAGAAATTAACTACTTAAAAGAATGTATTAAAGTTGAGCGTGTTCCAAAGGGGTTGTGCTGTTTTAGATACCCCAACAGCGCTTTTGCGGGCTCAACTCTACATTCCAAACTTACTGATTTATTTAATAAAACAGGAATTGAAGTATTAAAACTTATGGTTGAAGACTATGTAAAAAAAGAAGATGTTCTTTTAAA
The DNA here is from genome assembly GCF_019279795.1 of Protopterus annectens. Taxonomy (NCBI): domain Eukaryota; kingdom Metazoa; phylum Chordata; order Ceratodontiformes; family Protopteridae; genus Protopterus; species Protopterus annectens. Next base: position 464,377,407 of record NC_056740.1, on the reverse strand, counting down.
TGAATTAAATGCATTGCATGATAACATTATTAATGATGAAAGATTTTTAAGTTATAAAAGAAAATATAATGATACTTTTAGAGAGGTTGATGAGCATTGTTTTAAGGTCTTAGATAGAAAGGCAAAAAAACTAGAAAGGGACCTGATGGAATATAGGGAGGGCATATCCACCAGGAGGAGCTCGTAAGCAAAACAACTTTGAGAATACTGATACTGTAACTACACACAATGGAAGTAATGGTTACAATTATGGTGAGATGCCTAGAAGAAGTGAGAGGTTGGCACAAAAAAGTGCCAACAACATGCAACAGGGTTTTCAACTTCCCCAGGGCAGACCACGGGTGAAATCGAATCAATACCAACAGAATGCATGGGGCAAGAGGCGTTGAGCTCTAATAAACCCTCCAACAAGAAGGACATTTTAGTTTCCTTAGTCACAAGTGAACAAGGCATATGTAGTATTCACACTTTTGATAATTTCAGCATCTATAATTACACAGATGTGAATATTACAAAAGATTTTTTCGAATTATTCACAAAAGGGTTGCAATTTGTACCTAATAGGTCAACTTTTCTTCCCAAACTTTTAATTGAACTAAAGATGTTTGTAAGGAATTTAAATTTAGTTACAATTTTTAAAGATCAAGTGACGCAAGAGGTTTCACTTTCTAGAAGTAGCACCTTTAATCCCCCAGTTCATCCTAAATTAAAAATGTTTGAGGAAGTAATGGAAAAAACTTTAAGAGATAACTTAACTAAAAATGAAAATACTGGTTCAACCAATTTTCCTAAACATTTGCAGGACGTGGTGGATATGTTAAAGAAAAATAAAACTAGGGTAATGAAACCAGATAAAGGAGGGGGGATAGTCCTGATGGGACAGCTTGAAAATGAGAATTATATATACAGTTTATTGCAAAATACCAGTATCTATGAGACCAGCTCACTGAATGAAGTTAACATAGCAGTGAGCAAAGTTAAGTATTACATACATGATTTGCTTTTACAAGGATTTTTGGAAGAGAAAACACACAACTTTTACTTGTTCCCAAACCTAGAACAGCTGTGTTATTTGGTATTCCCAAAGTGCACAAAGGACTTACTCCTTTAAAATTCCGCCCTATTGTAGCAGGAGCAGGTAGCGTGACTGAACCTCTCAGTAAATTTGTTGATTTCCACTTGAAAAAATATGTAGCACAATTGGATTTTGTTTGCAGGGATTCCTGGGAATTCTTAGCTAACATTGACCAAGAAATTGATAATTCAAACTTATTCATGACCACAATAGACATTGTGGAATTATTTCCTAGCATACCGCACGAGCAAGGTTTGGATTGGTTTGGGCAAGCTATTGTCAAGGAATCAGGTTTAAATAATGATTTAGTTAACACAATATTGGAGTTTATGAGAATTGTGCTGCACAACAACTTTATATATTTTAATGAAGAATTTTACAAGCAGAAAAGTGGCCATAGGTGCCCCCTGCGCTACTGCTTATGCAAACATAATTTTACACAAGTGGGAGAAGGAATTCATTCACTCTACCAGTTGGAAAGAACATATTATATTTTACAGGAGGTTTCTGGATGATATTTGTATCTTATGGTCAGGTACAGAACAATTTTTGAACTTTATGGGCTACTTGGAAAATACCACTAGTTTTCTCAAATTTACATATAGTTTAAGTAATAAGAGCTTAAACTACTTGGACATTAAATTAACTAAAAGAGCAAACCAAAAAGGTTTTACGTCACAAATATTTAGAAAGGAAACACACTGCAATTCATATTTACATTTTGATAGTGGTCATCCTTGGCACATCAAAAAGGGTATTATTAAAGGACAGCTTGTGAGAGCGTCCAGAATGTGCAGTATGAGCAAACTATTTCAGGATGAAGTTGAATTTCTAAGAAAAGCATTTTTAAGTAGGGGTTACCCAGCCACACTGTTTCAAACAATAGTGAATGAAATTTCACACAAAAGAGAACATGATTTTAAACCTATACTGGGAACAGGTTTAGTAACACTCAATAAGCAAGAAGTTGCAAATTTTGGTAGGCACAGCAATTTTGTATATACATATTCTCAGGATGCTACATTCATTGAGAACACGTTTAAGAATTTATGGCCTATGATTTCCTTGCAGGATGAATTTAACAAAATCTTTCCGGAGCATATTTCTTTCATTAGAAAAAGGAATATTAATTTGAAAGGAATATTTGAGCAAAACATGAATGCAATAGAAAAACAACAAGGCTTGGTACCTAAGAAAGGGACTTTTCATGTGGCAGATGCAACCAGTGTGTATACCTTATTAATAAAGAACAAGTTTGTATCCCCTCTTGTAAAACCACTTTGTATGCTAAGTGTAACTACAATTGTAATTCATCTGGTGTGATATACATAGGATTCTGCCAGAATTGCCCATCATTTTATGTGGGCAAAACTGAAAGACAATTGAAGCGCAGAATATATGAACACATAAATGACATTAAAACAAAAAAAGAAACAAATGCCTTTTATAAGCACTCCCTCAGTTGTAAGAACATGTCACTAAAATTTTTTGTTGTTGATAAGGTGAAACAAGACTTAAGAGGTGGAGATTGGGAGACGACTCTTGGCATTAAGGAATTAATTTGGCAGCTAAAGCTTAATGCGACTAAGCATCCAGGCCTAAATGATGGGATTAGTATTGGTGATATTCTTAAAGCTAAAAGAAATAGGTTATAATGAAGCATACACACATTGACATACCTTGTAGATATACTCACAACCAACGTATATTTTTTGTAATAGTTTAGGATAACAAGTAAGGAAATAAGAAAGTGTTATATAAGAATAGTGGATTTTACACACTAAAGCAGGTGCTAGTTATACATATGAAATAAGACAATGTTTCTTTTAATTTTTTAGTAGAAGTGCTCAATCTGAGTAATTTATTAAAGGAATGTACTGTACTTCAATGCAAGTTTGCAATGCATTTACACATGTTTGTTCAAACAAGAACTTTATGTGACATTTTGATGATTTTTTAAAAATGTTATCTTTTTATCAATCATGTAGTAAGTATTTATAAGTGTAGTGACAGCATTTAATGTATTTTAAGAAATGGAACTATATTCATTTAATACAAACACTTTTAAATGATTTTTATACATTTAATTGATGGTATTAATCCAATTAATTTAATCACATGACAGGGTTGTTTTAATTTAAATATGGAGTGGTGCAACAACCCAGTACACTTGAAAAAGCCCGTTACGAACGGGCGAAAGCGCTTGTGGTTATCCTTGTGTTTTATTTCGTTGTGGTGCTGTGGAATAAAAAGATTCGTTACATCTTCCTGTTCGTTTTTATGACTTACTTCTAAACCTCTGAAGTATTTGCCAAAGTACGGAAGTGTTGATTTAACAACAGAAGTGTTCTGGGCAGCTTACGGAGAGTGTGGTGTCTTTCTGCTTTTGGATTACGTGGTTTAGTGTTGCTCAAGTTTACTCCTGTAATGGATATAACACAGGTGTACAATTTGTAATACATTTTATAACACTTCTGTAATGGATATAACACAGGTGTGCAATCTGTAATACATCTTATAACACTTCTGTAATGGATATAACACAGGTGTACAATTTATAATACATCTTAGAACACTTCTGTAATGGATATAACACAGGTGTACAATTTGTAATACATCTTATAACAATTCTGTAATGGATATAACACAGGTGTACAATTTATAATACATCTCATAATACTTCTGTAATAGATATAACACAGGTGTACAATTTATAATACATCTTATAACACTTCTGTAATGGATATAACACAGGTGTAGAATTTATAATACATCTTACAACACTTCTGTAATGGATATAACACAGGTGTACAATTTATAATACATCTTATAACACTTCTGTAATGGATATAATACAGGTGTACAATTTATAATACATCTTATAACACTTCTGTAATGGATATAACACAGGTGTACAATTTATAATACATCTTATAACACTTCTGTAATGGATATAATACAGGTGTACAATTTATAATACATCTTATAACACTTCTGTAATGGATATAACACAGGTGTACAATTTGTAATACATCGCTGCATTAGCAGTATAAATGCAGCATTAGAAAAGTTGCCATAATGGTTAAGATCTTTGCCTCCCATGTACAAGGTGCAAGGTTTGATCCTGCCTTCCTGCCATGCCTATTTGGAGTTTGCATGCTCTCCCTGTGTCTCTGTGGGATTCCTCCCACCTCTGAAAAGCATGTTCAGTTTTTCCATCTCAAACTCACCAATGAGTGGAGCTGTGGACAACAGCACAGACTCTATATGGTGTTCTATAGAGGGAAGAGTTGTATACACCAACCTCTTTAAGCATGTATTGTAGTGTGCAGTATCCTCAAGATAACAAGGTGTATCCAACCCTACTGGTTAGTGTGTACCCACCATAAAGCCCAGAAGCCCTGTGTTGGTGAGCTACTGACTGGCCAGTGTCCAACTGCCCAGCTCATGTTACCTGGGATAGCATTTTCTGTTCAGCAAAACCTAGATGTAAAATCAGTCAACCTGCCAAACATGAGCTAAGATTTGCTGCTCTCAGTGTAGGTTCACTGGCATTCCTGGGCTTGGAAGTTGATGACATGATATCCTAAGGAGGCTGGACAGCATATGTATCCAAGAGATAAGATGGAAGGGGAGTACAGCAAAGCCACTTAGCTTGGGATCCAGAGTCTACTACTCAGGAGTAGGACAGGCTAGAAATGGTGTGGGGATTGTGGTGAGAGAGGCTTCAGAAGGCAGTGAGGGATGTCATCAGAATTAGTGACAGATTCATGGCAATCAGACTTCAGTGTAATGATAGGACAGTATTTGTAATCTCAGCCTATGTCCACTGCAGGGTTTTGATAGTGAGGAAAAGATTGCATTCAGACAGCAGTTGCAGGACTGACTAGATAAAGCAGGGCAAAATCAAATGGTATTGATAATGGGTGATCTGAATGCACATATCAAAACAAACAGACAGAACAGGATATGAGGACTGTCTGGGTCCACATGCTTGAGGCAACAGGAATTAACAAGGGGAGGCCATTCTAGACATCTGTCTAGCAAATGGCTTGATAGTAGTCAATACTTGGTTCAGAAAGAGAGACACTAATAAGATTATGCAACCCAGTTAGACTTCCTCCTATTATCGAAAGGACACTGGGGTAGAATCAGTGATTGCAAAGTCATCTCCAGTGAAAGAGTTGGCCCACAGCAAAAAAACACTGGTTGTCAAAATCAGCTGCAAGGAGTGGTCAGAGAAAGTTCTAAGGTCAACAGAGACCAGGCGAAGACCTGGAAGTTGAATGGAGAGAAAGCACAACAGTTAAAGGAATTACTCAGGGCTGTAGCACCCCAAGAAGAGGAGGAGATAGCTGGAGCTGAAGAAGAATTGCAGTGCCTCAAAACAGCATGTATGAGGATTACAGAACAGATATGTGGCTATGCCAGATGAAAACTGGTGGTGGAATGCAGAAGTCCAGAAAGTCATCAAAAGAAAGAAGGAGTGCAGGAAAAACTGGGTGATAGAAAAGATGGACCAGACTAGGGAGGAATATTAGTTGGCTAACAAGCTAAGAAAGGAGTTGCAGTAGCAAAGAGCAAGGCATGAGAGGCACTCTGCCAGCTTCTGGAAAGTGACCCAGTAGGTGGCACAAAGAAATTAAGTCAGGTTGCAAGGCAAAGACCAAAAGATGAAGAAGGTAGACACTCTTCATAAGGAATGGCAGCAACAACCTGTTCACCAGTTCATGGGACATCAAACACAGACGGAAGAAGTACTTCCAGCAGCTTCCAGTTAAAGAAAACCTCACAAAAACTGTTCTGCCCCAGACACAGCCTATGATAAGAGAAGAAGAAGAGCCCACCATACAAGAAGTAAGAACAGCACTAAAGAAAATGAAGTCAGGGAAAGCAGGAAGCTCAGATGAGGCACAGCAGATGTGATAAAGATGCTGGGTGCGATATGGGTTAATGGGCTCCTGAGGGCACTCTTAGCAGTGTGGAGAGAAAGGCATATCCCAGATGCTTGGAGTATAAGCGTACCCATGCCAGTGTACAAGAACAAAGGGGACATCCACAGCTGTGGGCAATAAAGAGGCATCAAATTCCTGCCACACAGCATTAACGTTCTGGACAGGGTGATTGCTAAATGGGTATGCAGAGCAGTAGAAAGTAAGATGGGAAATGAACAGTTTGGATTTAGATCAGGATGCAGCACAACTAATAAAGTTTGCAGTGAGACAGATCATTGAGAAGACACTAGAGATGAAGAAAGAGTCCATTTGGGCATTCCTAGACTTGAAGAAAGCATATGACAGGGTCCCAATAAAACTGATTTGGGCAGTCCTGCTGTAGTTCAAAGTCCCAGAAACATTGGTAGTATTGGTGCAGGCAATGCACAAGGACTCAATAACGTAAGTATCAACACTGTTCGGTCTCGCAGCAGGGTTCCCAGTGGGAGTGGGTGTGCACCAGGCTTCAGCTCTGAACCCATTGCTGTTCATACTGGTGATGGATAACATTAGCAAACAGGTGAGAGGGGACAGCTCAACAAAGTCGCTGTACACAGACGATGTAGCATCACAGGTAGACTCTGAGCAAGAACTTCAGCAAAATATAGGGAAATGGAATACATAACTTAAGGCACATAGGATGAGACTAAGCACAGATAAGACAGGGGTAATGGTAGCAAATTGGGGAAATCAGAAGAAGCTGAGAAATGAGATAGGAGGAAAGATAGTGGAACAAGTTAACAGCTTCAGGTATCTCGGAGGGGTGGTTAAGCAGAAGGAAAGTCTAAATGAAGAGGTCAAAGCTAGAATGCAGCCAAATGGCATAGAGAGTCAGGTGTAGTGTAAAACAGAAGAATGCCAAAGAATCTGAAACATTAAGGTGCACAAAACAGTGGTGTGACCAGTAGTACAGTACAGAAAACTGGGCAGTAAATGCAGAGCAGTTGAGGAAGCTACAGGTGATGGAAATTAAGTGCCTGAGGCAGGTTGTAGGATGCTTACTGTGGGACAGATGAAGAAATCAGGACTTAAGAGCAAAAGCCAAAGTATCTCCAATTACAGAAAAAGATAAATAAAAGAAATCAGATTATGGTGGTTCAGGCATGTGCAGAAAAGCAGAAGACAATCTGGTGAAGAAGATTTGAGACAGACAGGAAGAAGGCAAGAGGAAACAAAAGAGGCAATGAGGGTGTTCAACAAAGAGGTGGATGGACCGTGTCAGAGAAAATCTGCTAGAGGCATGAGTGGCAAAGAAGGCAGGAGTGTGCCATCTAATTGAGAGAGATTGTGACAGTTAACATGACACCCTGACCCCAGTGAAAATAGGAAAAAAGGGGCGATGATGATAATGATGATTGGAAAAGTAACCCCAACATTTTACAATTGACATAGCCACTACTGGGGAGTTTAGTCTAGTAGAAATACAAAAACAACTGAAATATCCACTGCTGGGGAGTTCAGCTCTGTAGAAATACAAAAACAACTGAAATATCCACTGCTGGGGAGTTCAGCTCTGTAGAAATACAAAAACAACTGAAATATCCACTGCTGGGGAGTTCAGTCCAGTAGAAATACAATATCAACTGACGTATCCACTGCTGAGGAGTTCAGTCCAGTAGAAATACAAAAACAACTGACATATCCATTGCTGGGGAGTTCAGCTCTGTAGAAATACAAAAACAACTGATATATCCACTGCTGGGGAGTTCAGTCCTGTAGAAATACAAAAACAACTGGCATATCCACTGCTGGGGAGTTCAGTGCAGTAGAAATATAAAAACAACTGACATATCCACTGCTGGGGAGTTCAGTCCAGTAGCAATACAAAAACAACTGACATATCCATTGCTGGGGAGTTCAGTTCTGTAGACATACAAAAAGAACTGACATATCCACTGCTGGAGAGTTCAGTCCAGTAGAAATACATAAACAACTGAAATATCCACTGCTGGGGAGTTCAGTGCAGTAGAAATACAAAAACAACTGACATATCCACTGCTGGGGAGTTCAGTCCAGTAGAAATACAAAAATAACTGACATATCCACTGCTGGGGAGTTCAGTCCAGTAGAAATACAAAAACAACTGACATATCCACTGCTGGGGAGTTCAGTCCAGTAGAAAAGCAAAAACAACTGACATATCCACTGCTGGGGAGTTTATTTCAGTAGAAATACAAAAACAACTGACATATCCACTGCTGGGGAGTTCAGTGCAGTAGAAATACAAAAACAATGGACATATCCACTGCTGGGGAGTTCAGTCCAGTAGAAATACAAAAACGACTGAAATATCCACTGCTGGGGAGTTGAGTGCAGTAGAAATACAAAAACAAGTGACATATCTACTGCTGGGGAGTTCAGTCCAGTAGAAATACAAAAACAACTGCTATATTCACTGCTGGGGAGTTCAGTCCAGTAGAAATACAAAAACAACTGACATATCCATTGCTGGGGAGTTCAGTTCTGTAGAAATACAAAAACAACTGACATATCCACTGCTGGGGAGTTCAGTCCAGTAGAAATACAAAAACAACTGACATATCCACTGCTGGGGAGTTCAGTGCAGTAGAAATACAAAAACAACTGACATATCCACTGCTGGGGAGTTCAGTCCAGTAGAAATACAAAAACAACTGACATATCAATACAAAAACAACTGACATATCCACTGCTGGGTAGTTCAGTCCAGTAGAAATACAAAAACAATTGACATATCCACTGCTGGGGAGTTCAGTCCAGTAGAAATACAAAAACAACTGACATATCCACTGCTGTGGAGTTCAGTCTAGTAGAAATACAAAAACAACTGAAATATCCACTGCTGGGAGTTGAGAGCAGTAGAAATACAAAAACAAGTGACATATCTACTGCTGGGGAGTTCAGTCCAGTAGAAATACAAAAACAACTGCTATATCCACTGCTGGGGAGTTCAGTCCAGTAGAAATACAAAAACAACACTTTTTTATTTCCCTGTTAGTACAGATAAAACATCAAACCTTACTACATACTTACAATACAATAATCTGCAATAAATGTGATAACATGACATGCAAAATAAAATAATAATAACAATAAATTGGTCTTGTAGAACTTTGTAGCATAATTTTAGAAATGCAGACATGGACATGACTATGGGAAAAGAAGGGAGATAAGTAAATTAAAATTATGCAAATGCTTTTCACTGGTCAGTGCATTTCACCTTTTAATATTATACTAAAAGCATGATTGCCCTAGGATTCAGCTCTCAGAACATAAGCTTTTGACTGAGGAAATCAGAAGAAGCTGAGAAATGAGAAAGAAGGAAAGATAGTGGAACAAGTTAACAGCTTTAAGTATCACTGAGGGGTGGTTAAGCAGAAGGGAAGGCTGAATGAATAGGTCAAAGTAGAATCAGAGGAGCTACAGGCAACTGGCATAGAGAGTCAGGTGTAGTATAAGACAGAAGAATGCCAAAGAATCTGAAAAATTAAGGAGTACAAAACAGTGGTGTGACCAGTAGTACAGTACACAAACCTGGGCAGTACCATGACAATACAGCACTGTAGAAAATAGATGCATTTTGCAGTCTTGGTTTACTAGCAGAATCAAGCTCTGTTTTTCAAAAACTCTCTCCCCAGTACAATGTAAGAGTATTAGCTATACCATCACCTTTATATATAGTGCAGAGCCAGTCCTGTGAGCACTTTGATTGTGAAAATGAAGTGTCAAATCATTAGCATTCCTGAATACCAAAACCTGTACTGAGTGTAAGGAATGTAAACATGGTATAAGGAACCTCATGATTACATGCACACACTCTAGCAATGCAAATACCTGTTAAATGCTTGCAGCTATCTTTGATTGCCCTAACTGAAGGAGTCTTTGATTTCACCAACAGATGGAGCAGTCAGCTTGCACAGTCTCTCTTTTTGATTATATCTACTATATGTGTATCAGGGAGAAGAGACTTAAAACAAGTCTGCAAGTAAAATGACTGATTTAGAGTAATGGCAGCCCTAAAATTCAAATGCTGGCATAAATGACCACAGTTACTGGCCCTTAGTAGAAAAGGTTGTTCATATTAAAAGGAATACTGTAAGCGTTGTTAAAGATAACGTATGACAAGACCGAGATAGAGTTGTTATTATGAAAGCATAGATAGTGAAATGATGCAACAGAAAGAAAGAAAGGGATACACCTGAAATGATTTCAGTCTTTGTTTAATATCATGTAAGTACACGCCTATGCTAACTGTTGACAATATCCAAATCATCCAGACATTTACAGTCAAATGTGAAAGGACAGCTTTCATAATCTTTTTCTGTTGTACTTTCAGTGCGACTTGATACAATGTCACATTATCATTACATCTAAACTCTTTATCACCTTGCTAATATATGTCTTTGTTTGTGACAACTCTGGGAAATTATTACTTTCAATACACTTGTTTGAGTGTTCAAATCCATACAGCTCCTTGTTGCAACATAACATATTTGGTCAAACATAGAAAACCACAAGCAATCCTATAATGTAAACTTCGAAACATAAATAAGGGAACAAAGTTCTTTGGAGTCTGTACTGTAGTACATTACTTAATAAATGATAACCTCTTCTGTTTTTTTTTTTTTTTATAAAAAATTTCATCAGATAAAAAAAAAACATAATCCATTTAAAAGTTCTTCTAGTAAAATAAAATCATGCGATGACCCAACCTACAGCTAGCCATCCAGTTAATCCTAAATAACCAATCATGTGATACCCAAACCTTCCAATAAAACTGCCAAGAGACATTCTTTCATAAATTTACACCCTTAGCAACATAGTAATACACATCATCATTAAATAACTACATAGTATATACTCCTAACCAAACCAAACTATTATATACAATTTAAAAACTTCTAATAGTGCAAGACATATTATGTCAAATGAGAATACATAGGGCTTCTTTTTATAGATATGAAGCCTAAACACATTATCTACTTTGAGTTTTTAGCTTTAGCTTTAGCAGACAAGTGATAGTGGAAAATCCATTGACCCCTGGCCAATTTGCGGCATTAAGCCACAATTGCCAGTAAAGCTCTTTTTTTCTCAGTATTAAGGGCCACGGTCCTTCTCCCATATTAGGATGCAATTTTTCTATCACTACAAATGTAAAGCTATGTCATGGGTTATCCTGAACATGTACAATACATATCTTTTTTTGTTTTTTTTATATCATACATATGATTGTACACTCTTTCTTCTTTGCGTTCAGTTTTCCAAATGTAAAACCTGGGACATAGCTGACAAAATGCTACATATACACCCCCTCCTATTTTGCAGCTGTAATAACCTATAACTTAAAAATTAAATTCTTTTAGTGTGTAACAATCATCTACATGTATCCATTTACAACTCGAAAAATACCCACATTTTTACATTCCCAGTTTTTTTTTTGTTGTGGCGTTAACACTCCCAAAACCCATCCCTTCAAGAATGTTCTTTTATTTCTACCCTTTTCTATAAACAGTCAAGGCTCTGCTATCTAGGGTTTCTCTAATATGAAATTCATTATCTAATATCACCCAGTTCTTTTTCAAAATCTTGCCAATATTCTGACTATTGTGTAAGTTGTAATGAAATTATTTTTGAAAGACATTGTGTTTTCTACTTCACCTAATTACACTTGTACTTCAATATGTGTCTGTGTGGATGCACCCAGTATTTCAGTTCCTAACCATAACCATTTGATAGCCCCTCTTAATGGACATACCCTTCAATACTGTGCACTCATCCAAAAAATCATCTTGAAGAGTAATCATCTGAGCTGCTGTGACAAATTATCCCTTTAACACGGCACTTTTTTGGATTTTAGGATGGGCACTACAGTAATGTAATAGGACATTTGAATATGTAGGTTTTCAATAGATTTTTGAAATATATCTGTTCCCTATTAAATCCTTTTCTAACATCACATCCAGATAATTTATACTTTTTGACCCTACCTCATGTATAAAATGTAAAAAATCTGTGCTTTTGTTAATATACTGAATTAAATGTATAATTTTTTTCCGAGTTGTCATTCCAGGTATCTGGTATAAAGTTTACAGGAGTTACTAAATTCACTAGTAAACATAAATTGCTTCTCCCATTGTATCATTATGATGTTGGCAAACACTGCAACACATGGTGATCCCAAACACTGCAACACATGGCGATCCCAAACACTGCAACACATGGCGATCCCAAACACTGCAACACATGGCGATCCCATACACTGAAACACATGGCGATCCCAAACACTGCAACACATAGCGATCCCAAACACTGCAACACATGGCGATCTCATTGCCTCCCAAACACTGCAACACATGGCGATCCCAAACACTGCAACACACGGCGATCCCAAACACTGCAACACATGGCAATCCCAAACACAAACACTGCAACACATGGTGATCCCAAACACTGCAACACATGGTGATCCCAAACACTGCAACACATGGCGATCCCAAACACAAACACTGCAACACATGGCGATCCCAAACACAAATACTGCAACACATGGTGATCCCAAACACTGCAACACATGGCGATCCCAAACACTGCAACACATGGCGATCCCAAATACTGCAACACATGGCGATCCCAAACACAAACACTGCAACACATGGTGATCCCAAACACTGCAACACATGGCGATCCCAAACACAAACACTGCAACACATGGTGATCCCAAACACTGCAGCACATGGCGATCCCAAACACTGCAACACACGGCGATCCCAAACACTGCAACACATGGTGATCCCAAACACTGCAACACACAGTGATCCCAAACACTGCAACAAAAGGAATATTTGGGATCGGCATTGCCATCCCATTCCTTTGTAAAAAGTACAGACCTTCAAACATGAAAATGTTGTTTTTAAGTACTGTTTGCATGAGTGTTTCATACACATTAATACTATCCTGAGATATTCCTTTGTGAAGCTGGAATTCAGTAAACCATTCCAGTCATAGGTGGTGGGGGATCACTGTGTACAAATCTTTTACATCAATTGTAATGAATTTTTAATAACTGTGTAATTATCCTTATACTCTTCTTGACTTTATCCAAAATATCCTAAGAATCCTACAAACATGCTTATCCAGAGACACTAGATGTTTTAATTTATCATCCAAAAATTTAGCTAAGGGGTAAGTAATCGAACCCCTTGCATCCATTATCAGTTTCACAGGTGGATTGTGAATGTTATTATGTATTTTGGGTACACAGAAAATTACTGGCATAACTAGGAATATAATGTTAAGATAATTCAACTCCTCGATTGAGATCTGATTCTGAATAAACATATCATTAACAACATTTCTGATATTATTGTATGCACCATTTGCTTCAATGAGAGAAATAAGGCTATAAGAAACCTCATGAAGAATAACATTCATCCTACTGATATAATCCTTTTCCATAACAATCAGCCCTCCCTCCAATTGGGTTTCATAATCCTAAGATTATTCATTTGCATTTCCTTTATTAATCTAAATTCTTTAGTGGACACATTATTGTCCCAGTGTTTCTTCCTTTTGTTCGAAAGAGGGCTCCTAATATCAATTTCACAAATTATTTGAACAATTGTAAGGCTGGGTAAATAGGAGTGTTGAATGTGCTTGAAACCCTCAAACCATTCATAGCCTTAGAGATGTCATGAAACATAATACAAAAGTCCATCTTCCGAATATTCTGTTTCAAATCCATCAAAATGTGAGCCATATCGGCCCTCTTATTTGGAAGAAATGTCAAGCCATTTGAAAAGAAATCCACATTTTTTGTTTTGATGGAAAAAGATATAAAATTATAAATTTTAAAGTCTCCATTTGAATTTATTGAAATCACACAACATGGGCCTTCAATATTAATATCAATATCTCCTTCATTCATCTCTATATTCTCTGCCATCTCAGAACCCTGCCCCTCTGGGTCTGCCAATTCAACCGGCCTCTCTGAGGAGGTGGGAAATCTCTCATGGGCCCTTGTTGTATTCCCTGATTCTCCTGTCTCTCCTTGAGGCATTCTGAGCAGCGCAATGGAGGCTAATCTAACGGGTAATTGGGAAATGACTTATTTCTGCTTGAACTGGTTCATATTGTTGCACAGGAGAATTAGTTTTATTATTAGTGTTGTTAATGCCCATTTTTTCCTCCCCTTGCTTGTGAGCTAGTGGATCAGGGTACGCTCTATTGTAAAAGTAATTCCTCCTATCTCATTCAAGCTTCTTTATTTTCCTAGTCTGTATTAATGGCATTTATTCATCTATATTGTTAAAAATATGAGTATATTCATATTTATGTTGTTCAAATAAGTTATCCTTTGTAATTAAGCTATCAAGTTCATTCATGGCCACTGTCAGATCTTTTATTAACTAGCAGTTTTTATTTTTAACAAGCAGCTCCATGTAGTCGTAACTGTACTTGTCAAACATATTTAAAAATTCCTTATGTAATGTGACATTGGTTACTAATCCGGTAGGGAAGAGTCAGATCCGTAATCCTTTAGGGACAATTTTATTCTTAATGCATTCAATAAAGTAAAAGTTTTCAGTCTGCATTTCTTAACCTTTAACAATTTATAGTCATACCCACTCAGTTTGTCAATGAGTGTTGAACTGCTCAGTTGTTGTCCACCCAGAATTTCCTGCCACGTTGCAACCATTCAATAAGTGTAGGTGGGTTAGTGTTGATCCAATTACTTGGAACAAACTTCCCCTTGACGTACGTTCAATCTCCCATACCTCACACTTTAAAAATGAACTAAAAGCTTATTTTCTCAATTCCAGAACCTGCCCTTGCCATGACCCTACCTAGTCTTCCTTCCCTTTATGTACCCTCAAAAGGACCATACTTAGTACCTCATTACACCTCTCTCTCCAATGTGTCTACTATGCATTTGCACAATTTTATACAAACAAAAAATGTTAATTGCTGACCTATTGAACTATATCAATGTAAAATTGTTACGTAGCTTCTTTTTAATGCAACTTTAACTTTATGCATGTATCCCAACATATGTGAATCGTTTTGCTATAACTGCCATTATATCAATATTGTTTAAAATTGTACTTGTTTTAAAATGTATTACTGGAGCTTTTCTCCTCGGGTCTGCACTGAAAATGGGCCACAAGCCCAGTTGGGCAAACCCGGTTAACAAATGTCAATAAATAAATAAATAATAAATTACTCTTGTTAAACATTCACACCAAAGGAGGTTGAGCTACAAGGTTAGATCTCTGAGAGAAAGTCCATTGATTTTATTTATTTATTATTTTATTTAACATTTGTTTACCAGGAATGTCTGACTTGGAACAAAGCCAGTTTTCAGCAGAGGCCCTGGGAGAAATGCTCCAGACGCATGCCCAATGCAGTGTTGCCCATATAATGTGTTAGTTTCTGTAACAGTAGAGTTAAGTTTTCCATAATCTGTTAAAAGCTATTCCTGTCCATTTCAGAAAAAAACATTTGTGATTGTGTCTGTGAATACCCAGCACTTCTATGGACATAGCTTTCATGCCACAAACAATCTTACGCTGTAAACTGCAAAACACAAATAAGGAAACAGAGTCCTATGGACTCTGTGCTGGTAGTACTTTATTTAATAAAAGATACGTGCTTTTGTTTTTTTTTTTTTTATTTAACATTTGTTTACCAGGAATGTCTGACTTGGAACAAAGTCAATTTTCAGTGGAGGCCCGAGGAGAAACACTCCAGGTGCATGTCTTTGTAATGTGAGAGGACACCAGAGAACTTGAAGGAAACCCACACGAATGTAGGGAGAACATGCAGATTCCACACAGAAGGCACTCCAGCCAAGAATCGAACCACAAAACCTGTTGCTGTGAGGCGACAATGCTACCGCTGCACCACTGCACCATTTTTTTTATCAAAAACTTCATCAGATAAAAAATGCAATTCAATGGATTCCCTTATTTGTGTTTCAAAGTTTACATTGTGCAAAAACAATGTTCACTAGCTAAGGAAAAAAGAGAGTTACATCAGTAAATGCACCTGACAAATGTCAAATTCTGTGGTACGAGATGTAACCAAAGTGTATCAAAGAAAATCAAGCCACATAGGCACATGAATT
The DNA here is from genome assembly GCF_019279795.1 of Protopterus annectens. Lineage (NCBI taxonomy): Eukaryota > Metazoa > Chordata > Ceratodontiformes > Protopteridae > Protopterus > Protopterus annectens. The sequence continues at coordinate 464,361,236 of NC_056740.1, read as the reverse complement.
GGTGTTTGAATCCTGTGTAGCAATCGCATTGAAATTTACCACAATATGTCGTTTTTATTTAGCTCCATTTTAAGGTTCATTCGCTTGGCAGTGCATAAACAGGGTGCACTACCTAAGGACAAAAGGGAACATTTTAGTTTAGGCTGCCTTAGTTAGATCAGCCCTGCATGGTGGCTTTACATACCTGGCAGCACTCTGGATAGCAATCATTCAAGAAAATACACCTGTCAGGTAACGTTTTCTGTGGCACAGGGAGGTAACTGAGGTGAATTATTCAGATCCTGTTTACACAACACTTTGCCGTAAATCACAATAATTACTTTTCTTTTTTCTCATTTAAAGGTGCATTTGCTCTGTGCTAGACAGCACACAAACAAGGGTCGCTACCTAAGGAAAAGAGGAAAAAATGTAGTTTTGGCTGTCTTAGGTAACTCAAACATGCCTGGCAACAATGCATTGTCCAGCACTCTGGATTGTACTGACAGGAGAAATTCCACCTGTCATAGCACTATCTTGGTGGCACAAGGTATAAGGGCAGTGAATTACGATAAATAATACATACAGCCTATTAAGGATTTGAATCCAGCTACACAGCACTTTCTAAAAAGGGTACAAGAAGCTCATTTATCAAACATTTTTGAATAGGACTGTAACGGTAAAGAAAACTGATAATAAACCTGTTCTTGGCAAGCAATGTATGAAAATGTGTCGTTTAACACGTATGATTAATGTTTATGATACACAATGTAATGTATGTCCACCTTTCTAGACATGACAATAAATACATTTCAAATAAAAAGCACCTGTATCTCTATGACGGGTGCAATGCTTTTCTTGTAATAATTATGACTCATCTCACACAAACACACACACCTAACTACAGAAACCCACACACACATACATTCACACAAAAAAACACATACTGTACACCCACACACAGACACATACACCCGCACATACACACACATACACCCACATACACACACACACACACACACACACACACACACACACACACACACACACACACACACACACACACACACACACACACAAACACACCCGCACCCATACCTATATACAACCCCCCACACACACACAAATGCGCACACACACACACACACACACACACACACACACATACCTATATACACACACACACACACACACACACACACACACACACACACACACACACACACACACACACACACACACACACACAGTGCCAATCCAGCTACTCCTTATGTTTTCATATATATATATATATATATATATATATATATATATATATTTTTTTTTATTTATTTTTTATTATTATTTATTTAACATTTGTTAACCGGGAAAGTCCGACTTGGAACGAGCTAATTTTCTGTGGAGGCCCGGGGAGAAATGCTCCAGATGCATGTCTTTGTGTGTGTGTATATATATATATATATATATATATATATATATATATATATATATATATATATATCAATTGTCTTTTCTGCTGTCTACGGCTGCAGAGGAGAGGGGAGGTAACTAAAGAGGAGTAGAGCAGAGAGACTCACCCTCAGAAAGCCATGTGGGGTAAGTATGAATCAAGTCAGAATTAAAGACTTAAGATTATTTTCATTGTCTGAGTTAATAGCATCTCAAGCAGGCATAACTCATCATCTCAGGCATGCATGCCTTCCTCAGTAAGTGTTGGTCAGTTATTAGCATCTCAAGCAGGTGTAACTCATCATCTCAGGCATGCATGCCTTCCTCAGTAAGTGTTGGTCAGTTATTAGCATCTCAAGCAGGTGTAACTCATCATCTCAGGCATGCATGCCTTCCTCAGTAAGTGTTGGTCAGTTATTAGCATCTCGAGCAGGCATAACTCATCATCTCAGGCATGCATGCCTTCCTCAATAAGTGTTGGTCAGTTATTAGCATCTCAAGCAGGTGTAACTCATCTCAGGCATGCATGCTGTCATCAGTAAGTGTTGGTCAGTTATTAGCATCTCGAGCAGGTGTAACTCATCATCTCAGGCATGCATGCTGTCCTCAGTAAGTGTTGGTCAGTTATTAGCATCTCGAGCAGGTGTAACATCAGTAAGTGTTGGTCAGTTATTAGCATCTCGGGCAGGCATAACTCATCATCTCTGGCATGCATGCCTTCCGCAGTAAGTGTTGGTCAGTTATTAGCATCTCAAGCAGGCATAACTCATCATTCATCTCAGGCATGCATGCTGTCCTCAGTAAGTGTTGGTCAGTTATTAGCATCTTGAGCAGGCATAACTCATCATCTCAGGCATGCATGCTTTCCTCAGTAAGTGTTGGTCAGTTATTAACATCTCGAGCAGGTGTACCTCATCATCTCAGGCATGCATGCCTTCCTCAGTAAGTGTTGGTCAGTTATTACCATCTCGAGCAGGCATAATTCATCATCTCAGGCATGCATGCCTTCCTCAGTAAGTGTTGGTCAGTTATTAGCATCTCGAGCAGGTGTACCTCATCATCTCAGGCATGCATGCCTTCCTCAGTAAGTGTTGGTCAGTTATTAGCATCTCAAGCAGGCATAACTCATCATCTCAGGCATGCATGCCTTCCTCAGTAAGTGTTGGTCAGTTATTAGCATCAAGAGCAGGCATAACTCATCATCTCAGACATGCATGCCTTCCTCAGTAAGCGTTGGTCAGTTATTACATCTCGAGCAGGCATAACTCATCATCTCAGGCATACATGCCTTCCTCAGTAAGTGTTGGTCAGTTATTAGCATCTCGAGCAGGCATAACTCATCATCTCAGGCATGCATGCCTTCCTCAGTAAGTGTTGATCAGTTATTAGCATCTCGAGCAGGCATAACTCATCATTCATTTCAGGCATGCATGCCTTCCTCAGTAAGTGTTGGTCAGTTATTACATCTCGAGCAGGTGTAACTCATCATCTCAGGCATGCATGCTGTCCTCAGTAAGTGTTGGTCAGTTATTAGCATCTCGAGCAGGTGCAACATCATCTCAGGCATGCATGTCTTCCTCAGTAAGTGTTGGTCAGTTATTAGCATCTCGGGCAGGCATAACTCATCATCTCAGGCATACATGCCTTCCTAAGTAAGTGTTGGTCAGTTATTAGCATCTCGAGCAGGTGTAACTCATCATCTCAGGCATGCATGCCTTCCTCAGTAAGTGTTGGTCAGTTATTACATCTTGAGCCAGCATAATCCATAATCTCAGGCATGCATGCCTTCCTCAGTAAGTGTTGGTCAGTTATTAGCATCTTGAGCAGGCATAACTCATCATCTCAGGCATGCATGCCTTCCTCAGTAAGTGTTGGTCAGTTATTAGCATCTCGAGCAGCAAAACCCATCATCTCAGGCATGCATGCCTTCCTCAGTAAGTGTTGGTCAGTTATTAGCATCTTGAGCAGGCGTAACTCATCATCTCAGGCATGCATGCCTTCCTCAGTAAGTGTTGGTCAGTTATTACATCTCGAGCAGGCATAACACATCATCTCAGGCATGCATGCCTTCCTCAGTAAGTGTTGGTCAGTTATTACATCTCGAGCAGGCATAACTCATCATCTCAGGCATGCATGCCTTCCTCAGTAAGTGTTGGTCAGTTATTAGCATCTCGAGCAGGTATAACTCATCATCTCAGGCAAGCATGCTTTCCTCAGTATGTGTTGGTCAGTTATTAGCATCTCGAGCAGGTGTAACTCATCATCTCAGGCATGCATGCCTTCCTCAGTAAGTGTTGGTCAGTTATTAGCATCTCGAGCAGGCATAACTCATCATCTCAGTCATGCATGCCTTCCTCAGTAAGTGTTGGTCAGTTAGCATCTCGAGCAGGCATAACTCATCATTTCAGGCATGCATGCCGTCCTCAGTAAGTGTTGGTCAGTTATTAGCATCTTGAGCAGGCATAAATCATCATCTCAGGCATACATGTCGTCCTCAGTAAGTGTTGATCAGTTATTACATCTCAAGCAGGCGTAACTCATCATCTCAGGCATGCATGCCTTCCTCAGTAAGTGTTGGTCAGTTATTAGCATCTCGAGCAGGCATAACTCATCATGTCAGGCATGCATGCTGTCCTCAGTAAGTGTTGGTCAGTCATTAGCATCTCGAGCAGGCATAACTCATCATCTCAGGCATGCATGCTGTCCACAGTAAGTTTTGGTCAGTTATTAGCATTTCGAGCAGGCATAACGCATCATCTCAGGCATGCATGCCTTCCTCAGTAAGTGTTGGTCAGTTATTAGCATCTCGAGCAGGCATAACTTATCATCTCAGGCATGCATGCCTTCCTCAGTAAGTGTTGGTCAGTTATTAGCATCTCGAGCAGGTGTAACTCATCATCTCAGGCATGCATGCCTTCCTCAGTAAGTGTTGGTCAGTTATTAGCATCTCGAGCAGGCATAACTCATCATCTCAGGCATACATGCCTTCCTCAGTAAGTGTTGGTCAGTTATTACATCTCGAGCAGGCGTAACTCATCATCTCAGGCATGCATGCCTTCCTCAGTAAGTGTTGGTCAGTTATTAGCATCTCGAGCAGGCATAACTCATCATCTCAGGCATGCATGCCGTCCTCAGTAAGTGTTGGTCAGTTATTACATCTCGAGCAGGCGTAACTCATCATCTCAGGCATGCATGCTTTCCTCAGTAAGTGTTGGTCAGTTATTAGCAACTCGAGCAGGCATAACTCATCATGTCAGGCATGCATGCTGTCCTCAGTAAGTGTTGGTCAGTTATTAGCATCTTGAGCAGGCATAACTCATCATGTCAGGAATGCATGCCGTCCTCAGTAAGTGTTGGTCAGTTATTAGCATCTCGAGCAGGCATAACTCATCATCTCAGGCATGCATGCCTTCCTCAGTAAGTGTTGGTCAGATATTATATCTCGAGCAGGCATAACTCATCATGTCAGGCATGCATGCCTTTCTCAGTTAGTGTTGGTCAGTTATTAGCATCTCGAGCAGCAAAACTCATCATCTCAGGCATGCATGCCTTCCTCAGCAAGTGTTAGTACTTGCATTAGGAAATTAGAATAGCAGCTTTGCTATGTGTGGGTTCACTTCCTGAAAGCAACCTTTTATTTGTATGATAATTGTTCATAAGAACAGCAGTTTGGCAGTAAGAATTACATTATGGTAATTGTGATTATTAAGTTGGAAAGAGTAATTGGAATCCATCACAGTGAAATAAAGACAGCTGTTTCTTATATTCGAACTTTCATATTCATTTATTAACACAAAAATAACTTTCCATCATATATGAATGTTGCAAAGGTGTGCAGCAGTAAATTACTGTAATTGTTTATGTATTGCCAAAAAAACTTTTTTAAACATATGCAGAACTGGACATGACATGCATCTAATTATCTCTTATTTTTGTCTACCGCCAACCCTATCTATCTTTGTGTGTGTGTGTGTGTGTGTGTGTGTGTGTGTGTGTGTGTGTGTGTGTGTGTGTGTGTGTGTGCTTATAATTTACTAAAAATCTGGTGTCTACATAACTTGTTGATGAAAACTAATCATCGACATCATACTGGGTACATCGACCACTGAGGCTTGGCCTGTCGTACCTCCACAGGTGGCGGCACCAACACCCAGCACTTCAGGGCAGCAATGTGTCAGTGTTCCCTCCACAGTCCCTGCCCTACCTGCTCCAGTTATGTCAGGTAGCTGTGTCCCAGAGTGTAGTGGTACCCTTCAGGAGCAGTAGTAGTGGAGGTGGTGATTTTGTCAACCAGCTGGACCTGACAGTGCTGGAGAGGGGCCTTGATGCACATATTGGTAGGGTTGAAAAGGTTCTGCATCATATTGTAAAGACAGTGACACACCTGGCACTGACCCAGTGGGGTGCTGCATGACACAGTGATGACAGTTCTGGGGGTGAAGACTAGATTCTTACTGTTCTCATGCCGGACATGGGTACACCTCCGATGTCCCCTTACTGTCTTGAATCATTGTAACCCCAACTGTTTGTCTCCCTCTCCATCCCTGTTTGTCTTGTATGTACTGTATGCCTGCACATGCTTCCTAACCTGCCCTACCTACCTGACCCTCTCATTCCTAAGCACTTTTCCTAACTCCTCTCTCCCCCACCAAAAAAAGGGCACCTGTCCCACAAAAAATTACTCCCCATACATAGCTATCCACTTTGCCTATGTGTCATCCTGACACACTTGATTAGGTCCAACTGGCCATACAACATTTCCATTGTAGTCACCATCACCAGTGTGTTGACTCTGCAATGTTATGAAATTGTGTTTACAACTGTATATTGATGTTGTGAAGAAGTGGATAGCTCTCCCCAAGGGTCAGACATTCTCCTGTGGTGCTTGTAACTAATGCAGTGCTCCCTAGATTGTGCAACTAGATAGACAGCAGATTCAATACCCAACATGGTAGAATTGTGTGTGTGTGTGTGTGTGTGTGTGTGTGTGTGTGTGTGTGTGTGTGTGTGTGTGTGTGTGTGTGTGTGTGTGTGTGTGTAGGTATGGGTGAGTGGGTGTGAGGTTGTTTACAGTTAGGTGAGGATATGCTTATTCAGCCTATTCTCTGGATATATGTTTTAAAATCAAAGATGACCACACCATCCCCTAAGGCCACCTTTTACATCCACAGCTTCATTGCTACACAAGGTTGTAGCCATGCATACTGTTTGTAATGTAATAATTGCAAGTTTCTATGCATTATGTAAAGGAAACTTTGCTTCTTTAGGAACACTATGCCCAGAAATTTGTACTTTAATGCTTAAAATAACAACCTCATGGGTTGAAAGGTAGCCATTTAATGTTTTAAGTGCGTCACGATCCGGAGCGGATTTGATTCCAGTAAATGGTCAGCTCTCTTTCGCGAGGGTAACAGGAAATTCGCTACCCAATGGGCAGCGTTCCCCTCAAAATAGGAATAACAACATTGCACAAATGAACGATACTAGCCAAGTAGCAGCTAATGAGGAACACGATTGTCCACCCGCTACGACTGGGGCTTGTTCACAACGAGGTAATTTGAATTCTGGTGCTCAAACTCGTGTTTTTAATAACTATATGGCTCATAATGATGGTGTACCTGTAATGGGTAACTTTTTAGATAATAACAACTTTTTTGGACAAAATTCTAATTCAAACACGTGTATTATAAGTCAGAATGAGGATGAGAATCGGAGGTTAGCTAACAGAATAGATGATTTTGACACTAAGCTGTTTAAATGCAAAAAGTTGCAGCTGGAAGTGTCCTATCTGGAAGAGTGTATCAAGAATAATATTATTCCAAAAGGGTTACGCCAGTGGCGTTTCCCTGCCGGCTTGACTGATGACTCCCCCTTCTATCAGGAACTTATTGATCTATTTGATAGGCAAGGGAAAGAGTTTTTACAGGCACTTATTGTTTATTATTCTAAGGACATTTCTAATTTAAAAACAGAACTGGAAAAATTGGAAAATGAAATCAAGGTAGATGTTGAATTTCTACAGTACAAATATGAGTACTGTAGAATATATTCCAGTATTGATGCTACCATGGACAAACTTTTATTTACTAAGAAAAAGAAATTAAGCCGAGATATAAATGATTATGCAAATAAATGTGCCTATCCTAGACTTCCTTCAAAGGTGCAAATAGCACCTGATGTTGGTATGGACAATGAGCACTTGAGAGGGCAACCTAATCATCTGAATTTTAACAATATTTCAAATGGGACTGGCGATCAAAGACAAGCTCCAAGAAGAAGCCCTAGATTAAACAATAATAATACGAACAGTAATGCTAATGGTTTTGTAGGTGCCACAGGCCAAAATAATCAATTACAGGAAGGTACCAATAATGTGATTCAGGAGTCTGAATCACAAAACCATCAAAACCAACGGGATTTTCATCAGGCCAACAATTCCCGTGGCAACAACTGGCATTATGTTCGACAACAGACCAACACAAAGAACAGGAGGAGGGCACGCAAGAGATGAATATTACCCTAAATTTTGGTCTACAACCAAGATTATATACGAGTTCTAATAGTGACTTCACTATCTATAATTATACTGTTATGGACATACACCAGGATATGGTGGACTTCCTTGCAAAAGATTTATCCTTTGTTCCAGGACGACGTATGGACATTGGTAAAACAATTATAGATTTAAAAGTATTTGTACATAAACTTAACCTCAATTCCCTTCTAGGTAATGATACTGCTACAGTTAAAGCCCTTAGAGTGTCAAGCTCATATAATCCACCGCTTCACCCTACACTAAATGTTTTTGAAAATATGTGTGAAATGGATTCATGGGCTATCCAAAATCATGATTTATAGAAATCACAGACACCCAAGTAACATCACTACATTAGAGTGGGACTTTATTCATTTGTTAAAAGATTGCAGTATAAGAGTAATGAAACCTGATAAAGGTGGTGGCCTAGTATTTATGGACTATTGTACATACGTAGATTATATGATAGAACACTTAAATACCCCTGCATATAAACTGGTTTCTTTAAATGAAATACATGTCGCATATAAAAAGATTAACAACATTTTAAACAATTTGTTTTTGGAGGGGTTTATAGATATGGAAGTTCATAGATACTTGACAATGGCTGCACCCAGAATTCCAGCTTTTTTTTGGATCTCCCAAATTGCATAAGCGACTACATGCCCCCCCCCGTTTAGACCTATTATCGATGGTAGGGGGTCAATCACTTATGCATGTGCTAAATATATTGATAGTGTCATCAAACCACTTATAGAAAGTGAAATACAAATTTGCAAGGATTCATGGACTTTCTTGGAGAACATTAGTAAACAAAGGTATTCACCAGATGTTGTTTTTTTGACGATTGACGTCAAAGATTTATATACAGTCATACCCCAAACAGTTGGGCTTAGCTGGGTGAGGGAGATTATGTTGACCAAAGAAGTCAAAGATGACACTATCTATCTTATACAGACATTATTAGAAGTAGTATTGACTAATAACTTCTTTTCGTTCGAGAACCACTTTTACTTGCAAACATCAGGAGTGGCTATGGGCTCCCCTTGTGGGGGCACATTTGCGAACGCTGTCATGGCCCATTGGGAGAATACATTTCTTTTTAAAGACGAGTGGTTCCAAAAACATGTCATCTGGTACACTAGGTACCAGGATGACATATTTTGTATTTGGGAGGGAACTGAGGAATTCATTCCTTTATTTGTAGATAGGATTTCTAAAATGAATGACTTTTTGGATTTTACGTACAATATAGGAGTCAATGAGATTAATTACTTGGATATACTCCTGATTAATGATAGAATAAATAAAAAAATTTAAAAGTTTAAGCTATAGAAAACCAACGTACTCTAATTCTCTGTTGCATTATACAAGTAATCATCCATATTATCAGAAAAAAGCTGTGATTAAAGGTCAGATAGTACGGGCAGCACGTATGGTGACTGACCGTCATGATTACGAGATTGAATGCAACAGACTTATGAGTATGTTTTTGGCCAGGGGTTATCCGCTTACATTGATCTCAAGTGTAATAACTGAAGTTACATCCAAACGTGACGAAGGTCACTTTATTCCTTTATTAGGAGGACAGATCAATTCTAATTTGACTATTGTCCACGGTGAAAATACCACAGGAAGTGAAATGATGGGAACAATTCAGTCTGGGAATAACAAGTTTTGCATTAGTTTTCTGCATACTTATTCTTTGGACTTCCAGAAAATCAGAGAAGTCATTTCCAAAAACTGGGCTACTATAAGAAATGACCGTCACCTGATGAATTTATTGGGTGATACTCCTAAGATTACTTATAGGAGAGGGGATAATCTAAAATCAATATTGGAAAGAACTAAGAAAAAAGTCAATACAAATAGACACCATGGTATGTATAAATGTGGCTCATGCGCCCAATATAAGTACATCAAGGTAGGCGATCAGTTCACCATTAATAATAGGGAATACAAAGTGAATAACCATTATAATTGTGAAACAAAAGTTGTAATATATGTAGCATTGTGTAATTTTTGCAAAGCATTTTACATCGGTAAAACCGAGCATAAATTAAAATCTAGAATATATGAACATCAGTTCATCGATTAGTAAAAAGGATGTTAGTAATGCTTTGGCTAGACATACACTACAAAATGATGGCCATAATTTTTGTTTCGCAATTTTACAAAAAAGAGAGTTAGACATAAGGGGTGGTCCCTGGCAAATCCAACTGGAAATGGATGAATTATTATGGCAGGTGCGTACTAGAGCTCACATTTTTCCTGGCATTAATGAAGCTTTATCCATAAAACCAGTATTAAGATGGCTTTCCTATAATAGGTAATGCCTATCCAAATCTTCGTTATATGAGGATTTGAACTAGAAAAAAGCTAAAATTGTTTTTTAGTATTTTGGTTCCCCCCTCTTATATTTATATTAGAAGTTAATTCAAGAGGTTAAGTACATTGTGCTACGTTTGTCCATGGTAGCAAGCTTGGACATGCGAGTATAAAAACTGTAATGAATAGGAACACATTTAATTAATTTTTTAGTGAAATATTTTTTGTATGTAGCTAGGATTATTGTATAATATATTCACGCTTGTACATAATTACAGTTTAAAATGTAGTACTTTTTAAATAATAATCATCATATTTTAATAGTACTACAGTTTTTTATTTTGTTTTCATCATAGTTTAAAACATGTATACATTATCGCTGTTCAAATGTATTCTTGCATCTACCTTGTAGAAACAACTAATGTCTGACACGTGTATATATGTACATATTTTTACTTGTGTATATTTACATTTATTTTTTATTACACGTGATATATTTTGATATGTGTCTGAGTAATACATTCGCAGTCCAGCCTATCAAAGCTTGGATATATTACATTCTTGAACTACCTCATTTATTCTCTACCTTTTTAAGGTTCCCTTGGAAATTTTTATCTTCACAAATGCAGTTTATTGTGATTGGATCTTTTTAATGGATACATATATATATAAATGGTTTTAAAATGTTATCCTGCTGTTTGTCTGAAGAAGGTGAGACATTTGTTTTGGCGAAAGCGCTTACATTATATCTGGTTAAATAAATCTAATTCGTGATTTTAAGAAGCCTTGCTCTTATTGTGTTCCAGTTCGCTATTTACCAATGTTTTAAGTGGGGAATTGATGCAAACATTTGCTAAGTGGGGAGGGGAGAAAATATTTCCATTCTTCAAATGGCAGATTTTTGTCTGGCATCAATAAGAGCACATGATTACAACATTAGATTGTCTGTGTACACCCCTGGTGCAACACACTGATAAGGTCATTGGTTTGCTAATGAACTAAAGCTATTTGAATGTCAGACATCTCCTGTGGTGCTTGCATGTCTGACAATATTCTGTACACCGTGTAAATAGATAGGTAGGATGTTTGACTACAGCACTACCTAACTTCTACAAGTGTGACTCCTAATTGAGTAATGCTTGTTTTATACACATATGTGCTGGCAACTTTACCAAGCCCTGATTGGCTGTAAAACTAATTTTACCAGATACATCTCCTTGGCAATCCACTTGTGATGTCATCCCTTCATATATGTTGTGTGTCTCATTTGTATTCATTATTCTCCTGTGGTGCTGGCTACTGGTAATGTGCTGTATAGATGGCATAAATGGACAGGTAGGTGGTTCAATTCCATCATTGCTTCTAAAGTATGATAATGTCATATACTGCTAATCACCTCACAACCACCTTTATGTGCCCTTCTAATTGTGAGATTGAATTACAGTGACACCCTCTGATACAATCAAATTCTGGCACAACCAGGGAAAATAACATTTTGTCCACACAGTGATTACATAGTGGCTAACATATATGCAGTATTTCACATCTGGAGTGCACATTTTCCTATGTTGTTTGACTTTGACAGTGTGCTTTGTACATTGTGTAACTATATATGGAGAAGGTTGGAGTCCAGCTGTGAGAGTATCTTTCACCCTCATACTGCGCATACCATTCTGCAAAGACATATATGATGTGTGGCTGTAAAGTGTTATTGTGCATGTTGGATATTTTTTAGCATAAACATCCAGCTGATAAACAGTGTTGATGTCATCCATTTAATTGTGCACTGTCTCAGTTGTACCTCAACATGGTCGTGTGGTGCCTGCAATTCAGGCCATGATGTTTAGCTTGGGATCTTGGGTAGTTATCTGAAATCCATATGTTGAGTCAGCGTTATTGTGACTGTACATGCACTCACACTGTTGTCATCACATTGGCTTTATACACATGTAGATGTTGAGCCCCCACTATGTTGTGTCAGTGTTATTGTGACTGTACATGTCACTAACACTGTTGTCATCACATTGCCTTTGTACACATATGGATGTTGAAAACTCACTATGTTGAGTCAGTGTTATTGTGACTGTACATGTCACTAACACAGTTGTCATTACACTGGCTTTGTACACATATAGATGTTGAGCCCTCACTATGTTGTGTTAGTGTTATTGTGACTCTACATGTCACTAACACTGTTTTCATCACATTGGCTTTGTACACATATAGATGTTGAGCCCTCTTACTAAACGCTATGGCAATTTGTCACACAGTGATGCTAATATTCAGAGTAATGATGACATTTAGTTTCATGTTTCTTACATAACACATGTTGGAAGCATTATCCTGCACCATGGGGTAATGAGACAACATGCTGCCTTTTGTTGATGTATACAGCATTCACAGGTGTACATATACCTTGCAGAAAGAGCATGATGTAATGTGTCCACATAACCACATATGTCACACTTGTAGTGACATTTTTACCATGGTGCATTCATCCTGTAAAATATCATATATTGTTTGTTGTTATATGCTCATGTGTTAAACATCCACATTCATTGCCTGTTAGCATTGCTAGGCCTTATACTGTAATGCATGACAGATGTACTGCAGTGGTAATGTGTCCATTTACATTGTGACAGACCTACATGATCCCTTTCATCTCAGAGACTGTATACCACATATACAGATTATGTAATAATTTAGCATTGGTGGATTGTCATAATAGTGTTAAGACTTCCACTGTGGCACTTGTGTTTCATCATGATGTCATTAGTCAGTATAGTTGCATCACTTGCTGTTCAATTCCTGAGGGGCACCATTATGTGAATGTACTAATGTCACATAAACACCACTGTATCCATTTGTATGTCGTACAATGATATATCATCACAGCTTGTGATTGCATTATATTGAAATATTTATTCAGGTCATGTTGTGTTGTGACTGCTCCTGTGGCATGTGCATTGAGTGTTGTCATTTATAGCACACCTGCATAGATAGACTGGTGTTCCCTTCTGGGACAGTGTGTACCTTATGTTATGGAAACAGCATCCCTGTTAAAGAACTAGTCATATTGTAATGTTCACTGTTGTGTGCATAGTAACATGTATAGCTCCTTTCTGGCACTTTGACTAAATCTGATTGTTCACATTATATCCATACCTCATGTGTTAACACACACATTCAATGCAGTTATTTGTGGCAGACTCCACTGCTATCTGATGTGGCACATGCAGTTAATACAGGGTCTAGAGAGTGCCTTGTATAATAGGCAGGGGTCTGAATCTGGTAACATCTGCATCTGCTTTTTAGATGAATGTGTCTGACTACAGGGGCCAGCTTTCTTATGCATTTCATACCAGGTGGGTCATCAGTAGATCTTATGTTGTATGATAATGCGGTATGCTCGTCGAGTGTGTTCTTCCTTGTGTGTCCGATATGTGTACTTCTGTGTTGCCCATGATTGTTATGCTTCTCTCTGATATCTTTTCGGACATGGGTTCTGAAAGGATGTGATGTAAATATATCTTAGGTCATTCCTTGCTCATATGTATTACCTATTGACAAGATAATTATGCTGTGTATTGCTTGTAATCCTCCAAATGTGTTTAATATTGAGATTGTTTCTGTTGCAATATATGGCTTAACTGCAAATGTGTGATTCCATAAATGTGTTTAACAGTATGGAATGCAGGGTGACCATCAGGAGATGTGATTGGTCCTCTGTTACATCACTCTCTATTGCATTGCCACTGTTGAGTTGCCGTTCTGTTACTTTCCTTGTAATTGTAAATGAGCATGCTCAGTATTAGTATGTCAGACATGTTTGTGAGCATACCCAGTATTAGTATGTCAGACGTGTGTGAGCATGTCCAGTATAGTATGTCAGATATGTTTGTGAGGATGCCCAGTATTAGTATGTCAGACATGTTTGTGAATATGCCTAGTATTAGTATGTTAGATGTGTATGAGCATGTCCAGTATAATACGTCAGATATGTTTGTGAGCATGCTCAGTATTAGCATGTCAGACATGTTTGTGAGCATGACCAGTATTAGTATGCCAGACATGTTTGTGAACATGCCCAGTATTAGTATGTTAGACATGTGTGTGAGCATGTCTAGTATAGTATGTCAGATATGTTTGCGAGCCTGCTCAGTATTACTATGTCAGACATGTTTGTGAGCATGCCCAGTATTAGTATGTCAGACATGTTTGTGAACATGCCCAGTATTAGTATGTCAGACATGTTTGTGAGCATGCCCAGTATTAGTATGTCAGACGTGTGTGAGCATGTACAGTATAGTATGTCAGATATGTTTGTGAGCATGCTCAGTATTAATATGTCAGACATGTTTGTGAGCATGCCCAGTATTAGTATGTCAGACATGTTTGTGAACATGCCCAGTATTAGTATGTTAGACATGTGTGTGAGCATGTCCAGTATAGTATGTCAGATATGTTTGTGAGCATGCTTAGTATTAGTATGTCAGACATGTTTATGAACATGCCCAGTATTAGTATGTGAGACATGTTTGTGAACATACCCAGTATTAGTATGTCAGACATGTTTGTGAACATGCCCAGTATTAGTATGTTAGACATGTGTGTGAGCATGTCCAGTATAGTATGTCAGATATGTTTGTGAGCATTCTTGGTATTAGTATGTCAGACATGTTTATGAACATGCCCAGTATTAGTATGTGAGACATGTTTGCGAACATGCCCAGTATTAGTATGCCAGACATGTGTGTGAGCATGTCCAGTATTAGTATGTCAGATATGTTTGCAAATCAGCAATAGCAACACCAGACTCCTGACATGTTCTTCACTCAGGTTGGACATTGGTCACTTATGTATATTGGTGGCTATTAGATTGCCATGTAACATTTACATAAACATACAACACTTGCCTGTCTACTACATGCTCATACATGATGTCCCCCTTTCCTATTGGTGCCACTGTCATTTCTTTACAAAAACATGTCCATTTCTGTGGTAACTGGCATTACAGCTGTAAGGTCATTTTGTTCTTATGTACACATGGTGGGATGGATAATACATCAGTGCTTTCAGCTTTCATACATGAATTCCCTGTGTGTATGTCTTTATACGGTAGGACTGCATTCGATGCATTCATACATGAATTCCCTGTGTGTACGTCTTTATACGGTAGGACTGCATTCGATGCATTCATACATGAATTCCCTGTGTGTGCGTCTTTATACGGTAGGACTGCATTCGATGCATTCATACATGAATTCCCTGTGTGTGCGTCTTTATACGGTAGGACTGCATTCGATGCATTCATCATGAATTCCCTGTGTGTACGTCTTTATACGGTAGGACTGCATTCGATGCGTTCATCCCATAGTGCATCTTCCATCCTTGCTCACTGTTATCTCAAGGCAGCCATTTCATTAACATGCCTATCACATCTTCACTCCACTTTGTTTCGCTGCAGCTTTATATCCATGTCCACATCCTATATCAACAATACCATTATTATTTATGTGTGTTCCTGTGGAATTGACATTCACACTAATTATCACTACATCAGTTTTGCAGGTTTTATGTCAGAAATGCTTGTTTTACACTTTCATCACATTTGCCTGAGGGATATGAGTACACTATAAACACTTCCCCTCTCCAACAGTCACGCACTGTTATAACGCCTTATTGTGTACCAAGTCCCCCATTTTCCTTCCCCATATTTTGTATTGTTTCTTTGTATTTGCTGTTAAATATGTCTGGGCTACAGCACATGCTCATATCTGAACATTACCAATATGCAATCCATTTTGTTTACATTGTGTGCCACAGCTTGCAAGAAACTTTCCAAGGCCATGAACACTGTTGCTGACCACAAAACGGTGCTTGCATCCATGTATGTTTGATAAGTAGCATGCACATTCAATTAGCTCTGCTGTTCATCTCACTAATCTGCTTAAATCATGTAGGCGCTGTGTCCACATGACTGTCAATGAATCCCAGGGATAGTCTTTTTTTATCTGATTTCATCTGTTATGCAACCAGCTATCCATATTATATGGGTCTATATTAGATAAACAAAAGTTTATCATATTGAACGCTGATATCATCGAAAATCCCGGAACTCGAAATCACAATTGTGGGTGGACTGTGCCCTCCACTAAATATATATTCCAACTCCAAGATCACACTACAGTGAGGAAAGGGCAAATATTCCCATCTTCACTGTACCACAATCTTACAATTGCGATTTCGAGTTCTGAGATTTTCAATTATGTCAGCGTTCGATTAGATAAACTTACGTATATCTAATATAGACCCTATTATACAACTGGCTTCAGTCCAGAACTGGTATTACAATTTATTTAATGCATTTTTTTCCATTAATTTTAATTTGTTTACAGCATGCATCCACATAAATGATATTTTGAGCAAGACTCTTCTTACATAGGTTCTTAAACCAAATATAACCTAGCATCCAGTCACTGCTTCATTTTATAACCTAGCGTCCAGTCACCACTTCATGTTATAACCTAGCATCTGGTCATCACTTCTAACCTAGTGTCTGGTCACCACTTCATTTTATAACCTAGCATCAGGTCACCATTTCATTTGTTAGCCTAATTATGTCTTCCTCCTCCCTTTATCCTGACCCTCTCAATCTGTCATTAATCTTTCTCTTTCATTGCTCCCCTTATAGTTTAGTCACTATGCTCATTTTGTAGCTTTATATCTTACTTGGGTAAACTTCCAGGAGTTTTCCTGGTCTACTCTTAGCCTTTTAACTGCTCTTTCTAATTCTGTTATTGTAGGCAAAGCCTGACTCTTCAACTCTACTCCTTTCTTAACTAATAACAGTATAATCCACACTAAAATCTCTGGTGACTTATTTAAGTTTCCTCCTTCTACTAGACCTGATTGTTAGACCGATCTGTTGCCCAGTTATGCTCTATTTCTTCTTTTAAAGTGTTTAGATCCACATATTCCCAAAAAAACATTTTCCCTGGACCCCATCTCTTGTGTTCCACATCTCTAACAGTACCTGGTATCCCCTGGTAGCATTCTGGACAACCTTACTGGGGTATAAAAAAATGTATGTCGACACTTCCACAAAATATTCTAAACTTGCTAGCCTTTATTGCTGTTTGGGGCATCTGTAAAACATTCTTCCACTGTGCATTCCTTCCTTTCCTCCCCAGGAATCCAACAGGAGTTGTGAAACTAAGTTTGTTTTCCTACCTTACTTTCCCTATGATCGACCCACTTCATAACTTTCATCCTACTTATCAAACCTACATACTGAATCCTGCCTTCCTTCTGGAAGATTATGTAATAATTGCATTGTATGCCAGGATAATATATCATCTGCTACTACCAGTTGGAACCAGCGTTTAATTGGTAATGCCAATTCCTCCCAGTACCACCCTATTAACCTATGATTTTTTCATGGTCTAATGCCCCTTTCAGTAAAAATCTCCTGCTTCCATTCTGTTAATGTCTGATGACAGAATATTCTTTGCATTTCCTGCTTCAAGGTTCCTTTTTTCTAACAGTTCTATTGACACCAACATTTTAATTCAACTAAACCATCATTACATAATCTTGTTATTTACCTCAGGTGGTTGCCCTTGTTCTTATAACCACAGGAATCGTTTGATTTCATTTTTATACAGCTGGTGCAACCTATTTCCTGAGAACCTTTCTGAACACAGCTGTCACATTTCACCTTTCCAATTTTCCCTCTTCAGCTCTTCATTAGTAGAGTTCTGGCAGTATTTCACTTAATCGTTGGCTCTTTTACTGAATGCTATCTGTCCTGTCCCAAAGTGACCATTTTCTCCTGTGATATTCGCTGTTTATTCCCTTTTAAAATGGCCAGTTATTGTTCCTTTAGTTCCTGCATTCATTTTATAACCTCTTCAATTCCTGGCTCCTGGGGTGATTTCCATTTTCTTGTAGTGGCTTTTTCTTTTTTTAAATACTATCCAGAGAAGAGATACTAGGGTGGCCACGGTGGTGAAGCAGTTAGCATTGTCACCTCACAGCAAGAGGTTCTCCGGTTCGATCCTCGGCTGGGGTGCCTTCTGTGTGGAGTCTGCATGTCCTACCTGTGGTTGTGTGGGTTCCTCCGGGTGCTCCGGTTTCCTCCCACATCCCAAAGACATGCTGTAGGTGGATTGGACACTCTAAATTGGCCCTAGGTGTGAGTGCATGCATGTGTGTGCCTTCCATGGAAGGTTGGTCGCCAGGCTGGCAACTCAACAAAGTAAAAACTCTACTGCCAATCATGAGCAGGCAGGTAATCCACTGTGGCGACCCCTAAGAAAAAAAACGAAAGAAGAAGAATTCAGAGAAGAGATACCAACTCCCACCTGTGCTTTGCAACCCCAGGCTCCCCTCGATAGCTAAGCTAGTAATCCCTCACTGAGGTTGTATAATGCTTGACAATGATTTTTACTACCAGATTCTGTAAACTCTCGCTTATTGAAGCTGCAAAAGATTTGTCTCGGCGTATCTATTCTGTCCTGCTGACCACATCAGCACCTACCATCTGCCCCATTTATTTGTCTCTGCATGTCTATTCTGTCCTGCTTACCACATCAGCACCTACCATCTGCCCCACTGATTTGTCTCCGTGTGCCTATTCTTTCCTGCTGACCGCATCAGCACCTACCATCAGCCCCACTGATTTGTCTCCGCATGTATATTCTGTCCTGCTGACCGCATCAGCACCTACCATCCGCCCCACTGATTTGTCTCCATGTGTCTATTCTGTCCTGCTGACCGCATCAGAACCTACCATCTGCCCCACTGATTTGTCTCTGCATGTCTATTCTGTCCTGCTGACCACATCAGCACCTACCATCCGCCCCACTGATTTGTTTCTGTGTGTCTATTTTGTCCTGCTGACTGCATCAGCACCTACCATCCACCCCACTGATTTGTCTCCACGTGTCTATTCCGTCCTGCTGACTGCATCAGCACCTGTCATCTGCCCCATTAATTTGTCTCTGCATATCTATTCTGTCCTGCTGACCACATCAGCACCTACCATTTGCCCCACTGATTTGTCTCCGTGTGTCTATTCTGTCATGCTGACCACATCAGCACCTACCATCCGCCCCACTGATTTGTCTCCACGTGTCTATTCTATTCTGTTGACACCATCAGTGCCTACCATCTACCCCACTGATTTGTCTCCGCGTGTCTATTCTGTCTAGCTGACCACATCAGCACCTACCATCTGCCCCACTAAACATCTTGCTAAGCCTATGTGGTGTGTAAAAAATATTTATGCAGACACTTCCATCCAGACATCTGAAAGTTTCCAGCTTAAGGCACTTTCCTGGACATAGTGTAAATTCCATGCCATTTTTCTTCTGCTCCCCCGACTCCTAGTGTCCGATCCCACATTTGTGTTAATGTACTTGCACATTGACCACTTTTACTATGTTATAACACATTGTATAGTCTGCTTACAGGTCTCTCTTCACTTGTCTTCACTGTCCTGGATTCAATCAGTAAAGTTATCATCCAGGGCCTTACGAGCTGTCTCTTTTCTGTTTCCCCATCATATTTTTTCAAGATCTTTTACAGACTATACTCATTCTGATCCACCTACTCTTCCCAGCTCCAAATTCTTTCAACAGCTCATCTAATGCTCTTCTCCTAGCTCCAGGTCATAACAGTTCCCAAAACTTAAAGGCTCTCTCATATCACAATTATTTCCCATTATTGTATTTATCTGAAAAATAGGCTTTTCCAGTCGTATTGGTTTTATCTCAAAACTCCAGCACCATCCAACTATGCCTTTTATTCTGTTCTCTAGAAAAAAACTAATTTGGGCTAGTAGCTTGTCTGTCATAGTCCCTTGTTCTCTACTTATCTGGATCTCAGTTCACTTTGCCTACCATATTCTCTTGTCCCTACTTACTTATCCAAATCTGAGTTCACTTTGCCTACCATAGTCTCTTGTCCCCTACTTATACAGATCGCAGTTCACTTTGCCTACCATAGTCTCTTGTCTGCCCATGTATCCGGATCTCAGTTCACTTTGCCTACCATAGTTTCTTGTCCCCTACTTATGCAGATCGCACTTCACTTTGCCTTCCATAGTCTCTTGCCCCCTACTTATGCAGATCGCAGGTCACTTTGCCTACCATAGTCTCTTGCCCCCTACTTATGCAGATCGCAGTTCACTTTGCCTACCATAGTCTCTTGCCCCCTACTTATGCAGATCGCAGGTCACTTTGCCTACCATAGTCTCTTGCCCCCTACTTATGCAGATCGCAGTTCACTTTGCCTACCATAGTCTCTTGCCCCCTACTTATGCAGATTGCAGTTCACTTTGCCTACCATAGTCTCTTGCCTCCTACTTATGCAGATCGCAGGTCACTTTGCCTACCATAGTCTCTTGCCCCCTACTTATGCAGATCGCAGTTCACTTTGCCTACCATAGTCTCTTGCCCCCTACTTATGCAGATCGCAGGTCACTTTGCCTACCATAATCTCTTGCCTCCTACTTATGCAGATCGCAGGTCACTTTGCCTACCATAGTCTCTTGCCCCCTACTTATGCAGATCGCAGTTCACTTTGCCTACCATAGTCTCTTGCCCCATACTTATGCAGATCGCAGATCACTTTGCCTACCATAGTCTCTTGCCCCCTACTTATGCAGATCGCAGTTCACTTTGCCTACCATAGTCTCTTGCCCCATACTTATGCAGATCGCAGATCACTTTGCCTACCATAGTCTCTTGTCCCCTACTTATGCAGATCGCAGGTCACTTTGCCTACCATAGTCTCTTGCCTCCTACTTATGCAGATCGCAGGTCACTTTGCCTACCATAGTCTCTTGTCCCCTACTTATGCAGATCGCAGGTCACTTTGCCTACCATAGTCTCTTGCCCCCTACTTATGCAGATCGCAGTTCACTTTGCCTACCATAGTCTCTTGCCCCCTACTTATGCAGATCGCAGATCACTTTGCCTACCATAGTCTCTTGCCCCCTACTTCTTTAGATCGCAGGTCACTTTGCTTACCATAGTCTTTTGCCCCCTACTTATGCAGATCGCAGGTCACTTTGCCTACCATAGTGTCTTGCCCCCTACTTATGCAGATCGCAGGTCACTTTGCCTACCATAGTCTCTTGCCTCCTACTTATGCAGATCGCAGTTCACTTTGCCTACCATAGTCTCTTGCCCCCTACTTTTGCAGATCGCAGGTCACTTTGCCTACCATAGTCTCTTGCCCCCTACTTCTGCAGATCGCAGGTCACTTTGCCTACCATAGTCTCTTGCCCCCTACTTATGCAGATCGCAGTTCACTTTGCCTACCATAGTCTCTTGTCCTCTACTTATGCAGATCGCAGTTCACTTTGCCTACCATAGTCTCTTGCCCCCTACTTATGCAGATCTCATTTCATTTTGCCTACCATAGTCTCTTGCCCCCTAGTTATGCAGATCTCAGTTCATTTTGCCTACCATAGTCTCTTGCCCCCTACTTCTGCAGATGTCAAATCCCATTTTTTGTTCTGTCCCCCCCCCCAATGCAGACATGAGCATTTCTTTCCAATTCAGATTATAGGACCATCCTGCAATGTGTTCCACAGCCTTACTTGCATTGCTAAATAATATTTATACAGGTTGGGTACCCCTGTTCCTCCTTCCTTCTGGGATCCTTCTCTTCTCTTGGTTTCTGTATTTAGAGACTTTCCTTTCTAATGCTTTTCATCTTTCTTGTAGTGGGTAATACATAAACACCTGAACTGTGTATGGTCTGAGGAACACTATAAACATCTTCACCACTTAAATTTTAAGATCTAAGTCTTGTTTAACCATTCTCATCTCTTTATCAGTTTGTTTATTTTGGTTTGTATTCCATTCCAGATTTCTCCATGCACATTTTGTAAGTTTCTCATTAGCCATATCCCCAAGATCATCATTCTGCAATGCACCCACAGTGTAAGGAAATCTTGAACTAGCTGGAAAGTTTGCACATAATTAAGACAAAGTGCTATTGTGTTATCCTGATTAATCTTCTATCCTGCCACTTTCCTGAACTCTTCCAATACTTTAAATATTCTTGGGACATCCTTATCGGTTTTGTTAAAAAGTAAAAACATCGCTAGTTTGTTCTATTGATTCTTCACGAGCTGCACTGGCTGTATGGGATGATCAGTGACTATCAGGAAAACAAAATGTGAACACTATAAGCATATCATGGCTGGGGCAATGAAACAATATCAGCTTTGACAGAAACGATTTAAATCTTCACTGTTTGACTACTAATTTGCTTTTATTAAAAAAATATCAGTTTTGTGAGAAAACATCCAAATCTTCACTCTTTGACTAATAAATTCCCCTCCTTGGGGTTAACCAATTAGCAGTCAGAGAGAATGTGTGGGTGGAGCTAGAGTTTTGCAAAGTTAGCTGATTATTCTATCCAAGGCAGGAAACAACCCATATAGCCTAACCGCTACTGCAGCAGAGAGGAATTCAAACATCATAGCCTAAAGGCTAGTATAGTGGTGAGGAATTTGAATGGCTATTATTATAGTTAAGTAGTTAGGGACCACTATTTTAAGTTTAGCACTTATTATTATTATTATTATTATTATTATTATCATTATTATTATTATTATTATTATTATTATTATTATTATTATTATTATTATTATTATTATTATTATTATTATTATTATTATTGTTATTATTATTATTACTATTATTATTATTGTTATTATTATTATTATTGTTGTTATTATTATTATTATTACTATTATTATTGTTATTATTATTATTGTTATTATTATTATTACTATTATTATTATTATTACTATTATTATTACTATTATTATTATTATTATTATTATTACTATTACTATTATTATTATTACTATTATTATTATTATTATTATTATTATTATTAGTATTATTATTATTATTATTATTATTATTATTATTATTTCTTAGGCTATTTTTGTGGAAAACTTTACTGTTGATGTAAACTATTGGT
Organism: Protopterus annectens; assembly: GCF_019279795.1. Taxonomy (NCBI): domain Eukaryota; kingdom Metazoa; phylum Chordata; order Ceratodontiformes; family Protopteridae; genus Protopterus; species Protopterus annectens. The sequence goes on along the minus strand of NC_056740.1, from coordinate 464,337,937 downwards.
GTATTTGTGAAAAGTAAAAAGTAAAAACTAAAACCCACTAATAATCCACCAATGCATAGCCCTTAGAAATTTACACTGTGTAGAACTCCACCATTACTTTATATACCCACAAATCAAGATAGTCTACAACTTAATTAATTTCCCTGAAAAATGCCCGTCATTGAAAAATATGCTTCAACATATGCTACGTAGAATGCTACAGTTCTAGAGCACTACAGTCAAGTAACAAATCTCTCCTCTCCATGGCAAAACAAGCAACTCAGTTGCGGATTCTCTACATGGGTCTATATTATAACATCGAATTTTATAAAGTTTGAATGTTATAATATTGAACCATTTTTTTCGAACGCTGAAAACAGCAAAGCTGCAGGACACCAAATTCTTTCCCAGGGAAATAATTCGGTGGGCTGTTGCTGTGGCTTCGTTGTTTTCAGCATTCAATATGTTGGAACGTTATGGGTCAGGTTCAGGTAAGTGTGCGATTGTGTGTAGGTTAGGGTTAGGGGGCAGGTTAGGTGAGTTAGGGTTAGGGACCGGGTCAGGTAAGTGTGCGGTTGTGTGGATGTTAGGGTTAGGGCACGGGTCAGGTAAGTGTGCGATTGTGTGTAGCTTATGGTTAGAGGGAGGGTTTGGGAGTGGGTTAGGTAAGTGTGCGGTTGTGTGCAGGTTAGGGGCGGGTTAGGTGAGTTAGGGTTAGGGCGCGGGTGAGTTGAGTGTGCAGTAGTGACGGACCTTAGGGTTAGGGTCGGGTTAAGGTAAATGGATAGCTAGTAGTGTATGTAAAGTTTAGTTTAGGTTTAGGTGTAGGATTTTAAGTGTATGTGTGTGGATTGCTGTTTTTTGTGTGTATTTGTGTTGTGTGTATGTTTCTTGGAATAGCAATTTTTTCCCTGGGAAAAAAAATCGCTATTCTGACTGTTTGATGTTTGCGGATTTCGGTGTTTAGGGTTCGATATTATAACATTCGATCTTTGTAGATTTCGATGTTATAATATAGACCCCCTCTATACTCCCACTAAGTCACTTAAAATTGGAACTGTATCCCATTGCAAATAAAACCAACAAACAAGATACATACCTTCAAGCTACATATGTGTCTGCCTTCAAGTTATTACTAAAACAATATCTAAGCAAAAATTGGCTGTGCTCCTATTCAGCTCCCAGCTAGAGTAAATTTTGTGTTTATGGTCACATATACTACCTTTTCTCTCTATATATTTTATTTTCTTTTCTTTTCCACTTCTCCCTTTTTCTGCATTGGCCAGGAATCTACTCAATCAACCATACGGAGTGACAAGATTCAACGTCTTCTTTTCTCTAATAAGATCAACGATTGTCTCACTGTCCCCTCTTTGTCACAGTTTCATATAACACTCCAAGCAGACCTCAGCCTTTCTCACTTTCCTAATTACTTCACTTCTCAATCTTAAATGTAACAATACATTCATAGTTGCTCTCCTGATAATATATTACATTATATTATATTATCAACCACCTTCTCCCCTTTCTAATATTTCCATAGTTAAGCTGCCTCTTTTCATAATTTTAATTGCTAGAAACATCATTTAATATTATAGTATCTTTTACAGTGTTATATGTCTCTGCTATATAGAAGCCTGTGTCTGTTTCTGATGAATGCGCAACACTGTTTACACCCATGCAAGCTATGTACATGCTCTGTTTCTAAATTATGTTTATGTATTATAAAGCTTTTTTATCTCATGTATACACTTACCTATATTTTTATATTCCTTCTATCATGTAATATTATATGTATAAATCAAAACTGGGGTTAAATGTGGACCATTTTGTCTCCTGGGCCTCTGCTAAAAAGGGTTTCATCTCTGTTGAACTTTCCCTGTAAACAACAAAGATAGATAGATAAATAAGTACAATCTGCATTGCAATTAACTGTTTTTATTTCTTTTAGAGATTTTGTTATTTTTCTGTTAATTTTACAGAGAAAGGGATTGGGGTTAAGTGCGGGTATGTGTGTGTTACTTGTGAACACGTCTGTGACAACGTACCCTTCCGATCGACTCCTTCCAGCACTTCTTACTGCATTTAGACCTCTTCCTTGGCTGCAGGTGTGAATACTTACTCTGGTCCTGATAGCTCTTCTACCTAAAAACAAGAAACAACATAATAAAGCTTCCTCTTGCTGCCACAGTGGGCTCAGTCAGTACCTCAAGCCATCGGTTAGGGAACCTGTAGTGGCCATCTGTCACTCCACAGAACACACACTTTCTTCTCTGGGTTCCTCTGGTGTTGTCCTTTCAGCCACCATGAACTGGGTCAGCCACATCCTCTTTGGCTGTTCCAATGTCTGTTACGGGCATAGAAGAATCATTTTGTTTGTTCATGGAGACACTATCAGATTAAGTGGGAAAAGAGACCTTTTGATGGGTCTGAATTGGCATCTCCTAGTTGATCTCCAGTCATGGTGTTACCAGCAAAGAAAAAACAAAGTCAGACTTTGTTCATCTGAAGACATGGTATCTATTAGAAAATATAATTTTCTTATCTTGGTCAGGCAATCCTGGTGCTCAGAAATCCTTACCTGAGGAAAATCTGTCATAGGATTCTTAGACATTGACAGGACTTTTCCAGTAGATTTTCAAGCCCATACCTCTCGTGAATGGGCGTACCTTCGTTGAAGGTTGTACATCAGGGCTGGCAACTCAGTACATAAAAATCTGCTGCCAATCATTAGTGGACCGGAGTTCCGCTGTGGCGACCCCTAACCGGGAAAAGCCGAAAGATACAACAACAACCTCTGATTCAAAGGAGGAGTGCTCCTTTCCACCTCCTGTGGAGGAATTTTCTTTCTTTTAGCCTATTTCTAGGGTGAAAAGTATTTTTTGTGGTAACAAATGGATGGAGATATTATGATACGTTACAAATAGATGTGCCTCGTTCCACGCTCATTTCCCGTTGTGTCAGGCTTGGAGGAGGTTTAATGCTGCCTTCAGTAATACTGAGTGTCAACCTTCAGTCTCCAAAAAGGCAGACAGTCTGTATAAAGTACCTCAAACTAACAAATTATTTTTATTTTCTCATCTTAGATCAGCTCAATTTGTAATGCCGGCTTCTTTTATAGTTGGCAGTTGTTAATTAGTACTAATCCCTTCCCAGTGGGCAAGCAAGGCTTGGATAGATTTGTTAAGAGAGTTTTTCCTCTTCTGCATTAGCTTATAGAAATCTCAACTATCAGGCACATATTGAATGTCTACATTATTCAAGTTAAAATAGCTTATGCAGAGATTCCAACAAGGCATGTTTGGTACTGTTTAACAAACAGCCTGGTATCCTGTCTGGGCCCAAGGAGGAATTTCTCCTTAGATTCAGGTAGCACTTTCCCTGATGCTGGGGGAGGGGTTCCACACTGACACATTCCGGGCTCATCTAGAATGACAGTCCAAGTAAGTTTGGCCATTTAATATGAGTTCTGTACATTGTTGAGTGTTGTTTTCTAACTAACAAAAGAAGTATTTGTAATTGCCTTTCGCTTTAGATATCATCCCGTGCTGTTGAGTTGCCTTACTAGATCTAATTGCCTTTTTTTTCATTCTTAGTCACATTTTTTAATATTTACCTTCTCTTGGAGGTATATACATCTGTTACATACTCTAATGAGATTTTTGTTTTATGTCAGTGTACCACCAGAGTGTCTTACCATTATATCTGGACCTAGATGGGTCTACCAGATCTACACAATTATTTATGTGGACGTAAGACTTCTTTGTGAATCTGTCTGCTGAGGTCCTGTCTGGGGTAATGTTATTTTAAGTGAGGTGCTGTCTGGGCTGATGTCATTTTAAGTGAGGTGCTGTCTGGGGTGATGTTATTTTAAGTGAGGCACTGTCTGGGGTGATGTTATTTGAAGTGAGGCCCTGTCTGGTGTGATATTGTTTTAAGTGAGGCACTGTCTGGGGAGATGTTTTAAGTGAAGTACAGTTTGGGGTGATATTGTTTTAAGTGAGGCCCTGTCTGGTGTAATGTTGTTTTGAGTGAGCCGCTGTCTGCGGTGATGTCTTTTTAAGTGAGCCACCCTCTGGGTTGATATTGTTTTAAGCAAAGCACTGGCTGGGGTGATGTTGTTCTAAGTGAGATGCTGTCTAGGTTGATGTTGCTTTGAGTAAGGCACTGTCTGGGGTGATGTTGTTTTAAGTGAGGCCCTGTCTGGGATGATGTTATTTTAAATGAGGCGCTGTCTGGAGTAATGATGTTTTGGATGAGGCACTGTCTGGGGTGATGTTTTAAGTGAAGCACTGTCTGGGGTGATGTTTTGAGTGAGGAACTGTCCAGGGTGATTTTATTTTACGTGAAGCACTGGCTGGGGTGATATTTTAAGTGAGGCTCTGTCTGGGGTGACACTGTTTTTGATTATAAAGAATTAACTAAGGGTAAAGTGTTTTCATTATATCCAGTTGCAAAGCAGTTATGTCCTGCTAGTACATTAATCTCTGAATTACAACAGTCAAATCAGTTACTGACAGAACCTCTAGTATATCTTGTTACAAAAGAATGTAATAAATGTCTAAAAGACAGACACAATGAGTTCAGGAAGTTTAGACAAGTTATACAAACATTTTTTTCAAAACTGCATAGGAGTTTTAGATTCAGCAGAACAGGTTACTGAAAAATGTCAAAAGATTGCGCAACATTACAGAAAACTCCTGAACAGCAGTTACAGGATAAAGAAAATAAATTAGCTGAACTGATAGAGACTGACTTCCTGCATACAACAACTGAGCTTAAGAAAACATTGCAAAAAAGCAAGAAATTACAGCTGATCTGTACAAAAGAAATATATGATGTTATGTCACCGTATCTCACCGTATCTTATGTCACTATCTCACCGTAATTCTTGCTGGATGGGTTCAGAGCCGATATTTGGCTCCAACTCGGCCTCTACTAAAGCTCGAGAGCTTTTTACTGGCTCGAGGCTAGCCCCTATCCCATGGTGCCTCACGGCAATTCCCCAGATCTCGTTTGCCGTGAAAGCTTCCAGGTTGTGTCTTACTGGCTCGTTGGCTAAGTAGAACGATTTTTTACTAATTTAGTCCTTTTCTATCACCTTTTTTCTATATATATATATATATATATATATATATATATATATATATATATATATGTATATAAAATAGTTTCTTCTGTATTGTGCATTTGTTTTTTGAAAGTTTTCAACCCCTATTCCCCCCTTAGGACTGTACGGCCAGTTTAAATTAGAGGGCCCTCTAACTTAAACTTCCTCCCTGTGTGTGTGCGAATGTTATTAAAAAAAAAATGTTCTTCTTTACTCTTTTAATTTTTAGTCTTTAACGATGCCTAAAGATAAAGATAAGGATCACAAAGATCATCGCCCTTCGAGCTTCAAAAAATGTGACAGGTGTGCGCAGAAAATGTCTCTTACAGACAGCCACACCAGTTGTGTATATTGTTTGGATGAAGCCCATTTACAGGAACCTTGCACCTTCTGTCATGCTTTTAGTACAAGAGTGTTAAATGAAAGGAAAAGAAAACTTATTGACAGGGGTCTCATGACTAGTTCCTTCCAGGAACAGCTGGAACTTGGTCAGGCAGCTTCAAAATCTTCAAAGAGAAAATCATCGGCCCCGACTTTGGAGCCGACCAAAAAGTCTAAAGCATCGGAACCAAGGAGTTCCGGTTCCTACTCTGCTTCATCTTCGGTGCAGTCTATTCCATCGGTTCTGAGACAGTCTTCGGTACAGAAGGTTTTGCTTGACATCGAGACTGTATCTCCTATTTTGAGATCTCCTATTTTGGAGAGAAGGAGGTCTCCTTCGGTCTCCACCAGATCCTCCAGGACCCTATCAGATGAGGACACTGAGAGGGTGGTGAAGAGGTTGCTTTTGGATCCAGCTCTTGCTAGAAAATTGACCCCTCCAGACCCAAAGGTCTCGGAGCTGTCCCCCGTACCGATCACTGTTCCTTCTCCGACTGCCTTGCTCTCGGAGCCTATTACATCAGGTTCCTCTGTCTTCGACCCTTCAACTCCAGGGATTCAGCCTGTTTCCTCGAAGCCAATTACTATATCCTTGATGGCTCAGTCTGGAGCCAAAGGTTCTGGGAGCCAACGCTCTCGTGTCGACTCCGAGGGGGACAGTCATCCTGGGCTCTCTTCGGAACTGACCCTCCCTCTCGGAGCCTCAGCTCAACTCAGCTCAGCTCCCACTTCTGCTTCGGAGCTGTTCCTTCTTGCTAGGAGTCGACCATCCGCCCCCTCAGAGCAGAGGTCTTCTTTGGAGTGAGGGGGAAGGCTTTTGAAGCTATAGAGAAGGCTTTATCCTCTGCCAAAGCCATTCCTTTGGAACCTGTGTCCCACTAGTAGCAGACAGCAACCTCTTCCCCCCCTGCCACCCCCACAGCGTAGGGAATCAGAGGCCCAGGAAGCCTCCATTGAAGGCACCCCCTCTTCCGAGACCTCCCCAGACTATCCCACTGGAAAGCTCCCTCAGAAAAGGTTATGTAAGAGGAAACATGTCAACTCCCCTGAGTCTGTCACATCAGACACTGATTTAGAGGAATCAGAAGGGTCCCCCAGATCTCCCTCTGAGGATGTCTCCTTCTCTGACATCCTAGAAATCCTTAGACAGAGGGGTGATTGGAAGACCTCTAACCCTAATGAGGATGAATCAGTGTATCTTGAGGCCTTTGGCTCCTGAACTTCCACCTCTTGGGTGACACCTCCGTATGACCAACTTTTGGGGGTCATTTCACAGAAAGCATGGACCTCTCCTGATTCAGTGGAAGCCATCTCGAGGAGGCCAAACAAATTTATGACAGCACCTGAGGACAAGTCTTTTCTTAGCAAGGGAGTTCCAGTTTATGCTATGGTGGTAGCAGTGGCCAACAAGAAGGAATTATCTGAGACATCTTCTAATATCCATTCTGCTAACAAGGAGTCCAGGACGATGGATAGGTACAGGAAGCGTACTTTTTCTTCAGTGGCATTTACACTAAGATCGCTGAATTACCTGACTCATTTCACTCGTCTTCCGAGGGATCTCCTGAAAGAGTTAGGAGATACCCTCCAGGGTTCAGTAGCTCCTGGTTCAATGGACAAGGTTTCCACGCAGCTCTCCACCCTTACTTCCATAGCTAACTCCTCCATGAGGCTGATCTCATATGTGCAGATGGAGCCACAGCAGGAATAGCTCTCAGGAGACATTCGTGGATGCGTCTTTGTAATTTTATGGAATCCTTCGAGTCTTCCTTCACTAAAGTTCCCTTTGATGGTTCATCTCTTTTTGGACCCCAAGTGAAAGAGACTTTGACTAGGAGCGAGCAGGAAGGAAAAACCTTATCTGCCATTGGAGTCCATTTCTCTCTCCCATCCAGACCCTATCGCAATGATAATACAGTTGAGAAAATGTGGTTCCGCAAATCCCAAAAAGGTTTTCCTCAGGCACAAGGTCAACCCACCCCCAGGGTCAGAGGGGGAGGATATAATGGAAGACACCACCCTTGTGGCAGAAGGTTTTCACCAACCTAAAGAAATCTAACCTTAACAAACTAGCTACTTGCTATAACAGCACTGCCCGCTTCGCCAGTGGGAACCCCTATAGAACCCATCACTGTCTTAATTTGAAATTTTTAGGCTGGCTAGAACTCCAAAATTATCTTTTAGTCTCACAACTCACTATTGCCCATAAAATACTGTACCAACCTGACAATACCACTATACTCTCACAACTTTTAATCCCTTACAATAATCTCAACTCCCTTTGTTCCTTTTGTAAACTCTTGACCAGATCAATAAGTTCTAACAACAATGCCGGCGACTCTTTATTCACTAATACTATTGGCAGAAGATGGAATCTGTTACCTAGTGATATAACTCTGATCACATCTCTTCCTCTTTTCAAACAAAAAACTCAAGCTATACTTCCAAAATCACTGGCTCTGTTCCTGTAGTACACCAGACTGACATTCTTCTCTACCCTTTTACTTCACCTCTACCTTTTCCAATCCTCTTACTTCCGCTTGCCTATTAAGCTACCTCCTAGGGTACCTTTTGCCCAATTCATGGCTTCTTTTGTTCTACCTACTTCTCTCAGCTCTCTCCTCTCCTCTCCTTGTCACTTCTTTTTCTCCTTACTTTCTTTACTGTCTACTGCTTCTTCTTTATTTCCTAGATTTCTCCACTACTCCTTACTTTCCTTGTCTCTTGTACTCTATCTTTATTTATTTTCTTTATGATACTATTTATAAATAGCCTTTATTCTATAATTATAATGTTCTGTAACTGACTATGTATTTTTCTTTGCCTACTGTAGTTTTTATGTAACCTGTCCTTTTTGGACACTTTTCTATTTTTGTCATTTTTTTTTTTACAAATATGCCTACTTTGTTCTATTGTGCTTTTGTTTGTGTGTGGAGCTTTTCTCCCCGGGCCTCTACTGAAAGTGGACATATATCCAGCTAGACTAGCCCGGTCAACAAATGTAAAATAAAAATAAAATAAATAAATAAAAAGAGGTCCGCAACATCAGGGAGACAGAGAAACTTTCTCTGATCGTCCCTTCCATCGACCCTGAGGGGTTGCCCGACTGTCCATCTCTGGAGGCAGTCAGGGGGTGTATATCACTGTACCCAAGCGCCTGGCTAACTATCACTCAAGATCATTGGATACACACAGTAATATCCATAGGTTACCTGATTCCCTTTATTTCCGAACCCTGAACAAACCGGTCTCTTCCAGACATACCACCCATCCAACTAGACCGTGCAACATCAGAGGTCATCTCGTTGCTACAAAAAAGAGTCATCCAAGAAGTCCCCGCAGAACAAGTAGGATCCGGAACTTACTCTCGATTCTTTTTAGTTCCAAAAAAGACAGGGGACTGGAGATCAATTCTAGATCTCAGCTGGCTCAACAAGCATGTAAGAAAATCAAAGTTCCGAATGGTCACTCTGCAGTCAATATTTCCCTTTATCGGGAAAGACAACTGGATGTGCTCAATCGATCTCCAGGATGCATACTACCACATCAAAATGGACAGGCGCTCCAGGAGACACTTATGCTTCCAGCTGGGAGCCAGCTATTTTCAGTTCAGAACACTGTCCTTTGGTCTCACTACAGCTCCCAGAGTGTTTACCAAATGCATGGCAGTGGTAATGGCTCACCTGAGACGTCAAGGATTCCAGGTGTTTCTGTACCTAGACAACTGGCTCCTCACTGCTACCACCAAGCATCAACTCATAAGGACCAGGGACGAGAGTCTATCCTTGTGTGCCAGCCTAGGCATCACTGTCAACTTGCAAAAGTCAGTCTTATCTCCCTCGCAGCATATTGTATATCTAGGCTCAGAAATAGACACAACCCCCATGTCAGTAAAGCTAACACAGGAAAGAGTGGAATCATATAATATCCTTATTAAACAAACAAAGAGTCCAGGCCAGAGTAGTCCTTCAAGTCCTAGGGACTATGACTTTCACCATCTTATTTGTTCCTCTTGCTAGTCTACATATGAGGATTCTCCAATGGATGCTATTTGCACAATGGTCGATGCAAGACCTTCCACTATCTCACCAGATATTAATAACAAACACATGCAACAGGGATTTGACATGGTGGTTACACACGAAACAACTTGTCATAGGTCGTCCAGTTGTTCCTCCCCAAGAGAAAGTGATTTTGACCATGGATGTTTCCCAGGTAGGGTGGGGTGGGGGGGCATTACCTGGGAAAGACAGTCCACGGTCCTTGGCAAAACCATGAGAAACACTTACACATAATGTTCTGGAGATGAGAGCGATGCTATATGCATTGCAAGCACTTCACAGCTCCCTTCCAACTGGAACAATTGCGATTCAGTCAGACAACATGTCTGTTGTGTGGTGCATAAACAAACAAGGGGGAACCAAGTCTTACCAGCTTTGCAGAGAGGCCTTAAGAGTTTGGAAATGGGCAATGGATACTCAATGCTTCCTAATAGCAACGCATATCCCGGGGAAATCCAATGTAATAGCGGACAAACTCAGACGAGCAATTCTGATGCCTCACGAGTAGTCCCTGAATCCAATGGTTGTGAAAGAGATCTTTCACAAATGGGGCCAGCCTTGCTGTGATCTATTTGCCACTCACCTGAACACCAAATGCAGCAGCTACTTTGCCCCATTTCCCATCCGTGGATGTCACCCAGGGATGCTCTAGTTCATGATTGGCCCCCGGAACTTCTCTATGCCTTTCCTCCCTTTCCAGTCATCCCCAAAGTAATACAGAAAGCAAGACAGTTGAGGAGTTCCTTGATCCTCATTGCTCCTTACTGGCCTCGACAAGTTTGGTTTCCTTTCCTGTGGCCCTACCTCTTGGAGGAACCATGGATTCTGGATCCATCTCCACATCTCCTGTTTCATCAATTGGGACAGTTCTACCCCTCCATCCACACCCTCAAATTGACAGCATGGCTGCTCCAATTCCACGTATAGCCAGGTGCATTCCCTTATCCCCAATGGTCAAACACATCCTAATTTCATCCCACAAACCTTCCACTCAGAAACTATATTCTAGCGAATGGAAAAGGTTTTCCCTTTGGGCTACAAACCGGGGCTTAGCTCCATATACAGCCCCTTTAGAATCCATTTTATCCTTCCTAACAACAATTTTTCATGAAGGAGCAGCAGCTGCTACAGTTAGAGTTCAATTAGCTGCAATTTCCAATTTCCATTTTGGTTTCATGAGAAATCCAATCATGCAACACTCCCTCTGAAAACCTTCTTAAAAGGAGTTCTTCTTCTTAGGCCCCCAATAAAACAACCTTTAGAACCCTGGGACTTAAATTTAGTTCTCTCATCTTTGATGCCTGCACCCTTTGAACCATCCTCGTTGTCAGACTTACAATTGTTATCATGGAAAACCCTGTTCTTGGTAGCTATAACATCGGCTAGGAGAGTCTCAGAACTTCAAGCCCTAACTATTCGACCTCCTTACATTATCTTTTACAAGGATAGAGTCTCTCTTAGGACAACTTTCTCCCTAAGGTATGCTCTCAACACAACCTGAATACTACCATTGAGCTACCTGTGTTTTTTCCAAACCATTCTAATAAATCAGAGTATAGACTTCACCAGCTAGATATCCACAGGATACTCAGATTCTATATACACAGGACCAAAGAATTAAGGAAATCTGTTCAACTTTTTGTTTCCTTTTCTGACAAAAGAAAAGGCTTACCATTTCAAAAATTACTCTTTCAAAATGGCTTTCGGATTGCATATCCTTTGCTTATCAACAAGCTGGTAGACAATTACCGTTAAAAGCTAAAGGTCATTCACTAGGACTGTAGCTACTTCATGCACCTTTAGATCTAGGCTCCCAATTGATACTATTTGTGCAGCAGCTACTTGGGCAAGACCACCTGTTTGTCACTCATTACAAATTGGATTTGGCCTCCCGGGACAAGTCATCCTTTGGGTCCACTGTGCTGAAGAGTCTCTTCACTTGAGCCACCCGGGATAAAGGTGCTAGGGACGCTGTCCCATCCAGCAAGAATTACGGTGAGATAGGACTACATAACAAAAAGAAGTTATGTACTTACCATAACGTTCCATGTTTGTAGCCCATCTCGCCTATATTCTTGCGTCCCTCCCTCCAACCCCCTTCCTGTTTCTGGGGATCTAGTGGACCTCTTTTTGGGGCTGCCTGACTTTGCTCTTTATTGTCCACCTGGAATGGATTATGTTTCTAATCCCTTCCTGTATTTTTACAGATTCTTTCTTATTATTATTACCTGATAGGTATTTATTACTTTCTTGTAAACTAGATCTGGGGAATTGCCATGAGGCACCATGGGATAGAGACTAGCCTCGAGCCAATAAAAAGCTCTCGAGCTTTAGTATAGGCGCTCCGAACCCATCCAGCAAGAATATAGGTGAGATGGACTACAAACATGGAACGTTATGGTAAGTACATAACTTCTTTTTATAATATGTTTATGTTTTGAAAATAGTTAAGCATACATGGCAGGATCTGATGTATGGACAAATCATTCCCAAATGTTTTACTTTCATTCAATTAAAGCAAGACATTTATCAGTACTACAGTAAAGCAGAGCGTATAACTGCCATTCTCATAGCATAGTCAAAAGGAACACAAAACAGTTCTAGTGCATAAAAATCAAATGAAAATAGTTAATAACAATAAAAATCTGAAGTCAAAATATTGACATGCATGTATTTTCTTTTTATATAAAGTACATCTGTTAAAATTTTCTGTTGTGCATTTAGGTTCATAGGTTCATAGGTTCATACTAGGCAGATAGTATGAACCTATGAACCTATGAACCTATGACCCTAAATGCACAATAGAAAAGGCAGACAACAGCAAATGTAAATCATGTAAATATAAACATGTTAGTAAAGCCAATATCTATTTTGTTTTTTTTTACAATTTTTTATAATTGTGTAGTAACACCACCCCAAACAGTTAAAGTTCTGAATTTTAAAAAGAAATAAAATCACAGATGGTATTAGTCAAGCAGTCTTTGTAAAATGAATGGCAGCGTAGTTAAATAAAATAAAAAAAATACTGAAATCCAAGTTAAAAAGTAGGTAAGCTAATTGTAAAATAATGTCTATTTATGTGGTATAAATGCATAGTTATACAAATCACAAATACTTATTATAATTCTAAGTGTTTTATAACTGCATTCTAATATCAAGCTGCAAGTGTATTAACAGATGATTAAAAGAAAAATGCTAAAAGGGTTAACTATAGCTTACAGAGTCTGAAATGTGAGTTCAGATCTTCCCAGACTGGATGAATAGTTACAGAAAATATTGAGCAGATAAGATAAAAACAAGACTGATTGCCAGACAAGTGGCTTGAGATTTTTTAAAACATTATTGTCATTAAAACATAATTGTTAAATGTTCACATGCAACACTATTTGGTTGTTGTTGTTGTTCTTCTTCTTCTTTCGGCTTTTCCCAGTTAGGGGTCGCCACAGCGGAACTCTGGTCTGCTAATGATTGGCAGTAGGTTTTTACGATGCCAAGGTGCCAGCTCGATGCCCAGCCTTCAACGAAGGCATGCCCATTCTATACATGTCTTTCGAATGCCACTCGACCATGGGGCAGACATGCAGACTCCACACAGAAGGCGGTCCAGCTGAGAATCGAACAGGAAAACCTCTTGCTGTGAGGCGACAATGCTACCGCTGCACCACCGCGGCTTCTAGCACCTAAGAAAGTACAGAACCAGTTTCTGGGAGAGAGTCTAACATTTCAGAGCATGAGGGGTAGGGACAGGGGAAATGTACCTCTCAACCTCTTAGCAGAAGGTATGTGGATAAAGCCTGATGTAATGTGGTGGAGGATGGGGTCAAAGGCCCAAAACAGGGACAGATCAAATATTGCTCTTACAAACCAAGAAAGATGCTAGAATAAAATAATTTGTGTTAGCATGCATTTCCTGAAGGATATAAAGGCTGAATCTGAAATGTATGTCATTATTTAGTGACTTCAGTCCGCAGATCATCCTAATGATTTGTCAGAAAGCCACACATTTTATGAGGAGAAGGCCAAAAATATTGCCCCTTTTTAGGAAAAGATCCTTTTTTGTTATACCCCTACCTGTTTGGCTTAAGAAGACAGGGATTGTTTGATATGTTTATTAAAAGGAAAACAGGATTTGGGAGCGTTGTAAAAGGGGCCTGAAAAATCTGGTAAACTCCTTGAATTAATTTCCCATATTTGTGAAATTGTTTGAGGACCTGACTAGCAGATGAGTCAAACAAAACCTGTTTGTCTACAGTTGAATTTAACATTTTAGACATTACCCCATAAGAAAACTTGTGATTATGTACCCAGGCATATTCGTCAACACTATAGCAGTGTCCATAGCCCAAGTATCTGCACTCATATCTACTGTTTAACTCACTCCAACCGAGCTCAGGACATTTGCACTGTAACACTCCATGGGCGGAGCCTAAGCCTTTTGACAGAATCGAATTATATCCTCACAAGCTATTTTTATAGTGATAGTATTCCTTAGGTTCTAGGTCTTAAAATGAATTTTATAAGTCATTGTAAACACAACTATTATATTTGTAATAATTAATAAACAACTAACAATATTTCAGCAACCACTGAAATTACACACAAACTGTCAGCAGAATTGTATTCATCTAGCTGAGAGCTTTCACATGAGGCTAACGAGTTCTGTCTGTGTTCCTTGGTTATTGAGATATTTATAAAAATATTGTAATAAAACATCACAGTTGTGCATATATGTCAGTGATAATCTGTTTGCAGGTAAAAGTTAAAAGTAAAAAACCTCAGTTACATCAAGTACAGCCAGCGGATGGGCTATAGTATACATGCAGTTCAAATAAAGTATACAGGAGGATACAAATAACTACTAGTGGTAGAAATAGACAGCGAAGGTAACAGAAAAATATATTCCGTCATTGAAAACGGCCCAAAAATGATCAAATCAGACAAAGGCCCATAGTTTGTTAGTAACATAATAAAGCAAATGTATAACCAAAGTGTTGGGCTGACATACATTCTATTCTCACAGCATAAAGTAAATAAACAATACTGCAATACTACAGGGGCAGGGGTACTTTCTTAGTTTTACACTGACTGTGTGAGCAGCACTGCAGAAGGGTCTAAAATAGAGCTACAGGAAGAAAAAAATATCTCATTCCCTCTTGACAGTGCTCTTTTATGGGGGGGGGGCAGGTATTAGTGCATTATAAATACTGGTAGACAGATTAAACCTGGTAGGCCAAGATATTTTACAAGTTGCTAATAGCTATCATGCAAGTTATTATTGCATTTTTAATATGTTTTTGGCAAGATAATGTTGGTATGCAAAAAGAATAAATGTTTTTAATTGCTGGGTGTGTAGTTTAATACCATGCCTCTGGTGGCAATTCCACTAGATACTTCTAAACAGACACAAAACTTTTCCAAGATTTTGCTTGATGTTAATGTTACTAAATTTGTAAGATTAGAATAAATGTACTTTACATTCTTTGCATGTACAAACACAGAAGAATTCAGTGTAAATAAAATTAATGTCTCATAAATATGTGTAAAAAAACATGTTTAAAACTGGGTCCAGGGTACCTACTAGATTAAAATGCATGAGTAGCAAACAGTCTGTGTAGATAGATACTGTATAGGACACATTGTAAAATAAGTTCAAAAGTGATTTGTCAACTTGTAATTTTATCAGTGGTTGTAATTTTATCACTGGTTTTTAGACCACCATTTTATCCATACCAGTTACCCCAGTTAGTGGAAAATTATATTAAAATATTGTACTCATACAGCTAATGGACTAAGATGTTCACATCCCTATCAACCAACGTGTTCATAGGTTAGTACTAGGCTAACTGCCCTTGTGGGTCATTTTAAGCCTAGCCAATTACCCCATTTGAGAATCAAACCCTGCACTTTGTGTCTGCAAGGTAAACACCTTAACCATTATGCCATCCACCCACCCTAATGGGCAGTTCAGAGATATGACCACAATTTTATGGTTAAAATGACATTTTTAGCACTAAATAACATTTGCAGTAGCACATATTTCTTGTCTCTTATATATATTAGTCCATCTCTAATATTTTGGTATAAAATGATTAATAAAAGTAAATAGTTAATTTAACAGTTGCAAAGTTAATGAAACAGTTCTAAGTCATAAATTAAATTCTGTGATTACAAAAGAAAAAAAGTTAAAAAATAAAACTAAAGCAGACACAGCTCATAACTTATAAAATATTTTCACAGAATGGTCTGCAAAAGAAAAAGTTGTTAAATACATTCAGTTTTAGTAGTAATACTTGATATCATTGTATTAACTATGTAAAATTGCACTTTGACTTGTATCAATAGAAGACTAAAGGTTTTGTTTCTTAATCTGTTTTTATAAAAAAATAAAAAGAGTGAATTGTTAGAGTATTTAACAGTGAATAAAAGATTGAAATTAATTCTGTTACAAATATGCAAAATAAGGTATAAAATAAAGCTTGCTTAAATGTAGAAATAGAGTTTAGTAATATGTGATTCGCATCCATACTAAATGACTGTGGCTTGAAAAAATAATGAATTTGCTTAATGGACATGTTTTCCTACAAAATCAGCAATAATGTATGCATTTACATTGTCAGCAAGAGAGCTGACCTCTTACAGACTTAGCAAAAATGTAAAAAAACAGGATGTATGCATTTCACGTTGTCAGTAAGAAAGCTAGCCTGCTTCCTTAAAGAATGGACAACAGGAAAACAATATGTATGTGTTTCTATCATATGACACTGTTAAGCAAGGAAGTTTGAATGGATATGCTTTCATCAAGTCAGCATTTGCACAAGATTTCTCTACAGGATGAAAACATATTTTTCTGAAAACACCAGCAAACAGATGTTTTCATACAAAGACCAAAATGGAATACCAAGGAGAAAAACAGGATGCAAAACCACTTTAAAGAGACTATAGCAATTGAAATTGTTAGGAGAGGTATTTTGTACAGGAAAGTTATTGTCTATGCTGATTGAGAAGTAAAGTGGTACAGTGTAACTAAAGCTGCAACAGTAGTCCATGTGGTTTGTTATAAAAAGCTATTTATTAATTACTGCTTTTAAAGTGACAGAGTTTGGTGCTGCATCAGTGTATATTCTACAAGTTTCTGTGGGCAACAGACTGTGAATGCAATTATAAACAGACTTTGATTTCAGTAAAATCCAGTCAGCAAGACCTTAGTGTCTTAAGAAGACTTCGGATCCATCACAGTAAGCAGCACCTTGATAATTAATTTTTCAGCACTGTCTGCGGTGATGTTGTTTTAAGTGAGGCCCTGTCTGGGGTTTTATTTCAAGTGAGGCGCTGTCTGAGGTGATGTTGTTTTGAGTGACGAGCTGTCTGGGGTGATTTTATTTTAAGTGAAACACTGGCTGGGTGATGTTGTTTTAAGTGAGATGCCATCTCGGTTGATGCTGCTTTGAGTAAGGCACTGACTGGGGTGATGTTGTTTTAAGTGAGGCGCTGTCTGGAGTGATGTCATTTTAAGTGAAGTTCAAGACTTTGTAATACAATTGGAGTAGGTTTGTGTGCTTGAAGTCTGTGAATTCCAATATATTTGCTTCAGGGAGTGAAGATAGTTTGTGGGAAAAGGGTGTTATATGTGGTCTGATGTAACTGCAAAGGGCATTACTAGGAATTGTCTATGATGGTGTGATGAAATGAAACACATTTTCTTTTGACAACAACTGGAGGAATTTATTTTTGTAATTAGATTTTTTTATTTCATTATTATCAGAAATCCTTCCCCCTGGCTATAACATCTTCTGGGCAGACAGAACCAGTAAAAAAAGGTGGAGGTGTTGCCATCATCTGCTCTGAACAGCTTACTCTCTCTCTCCAATCTCACGTTCCATACCCAGCTTCACTCCTGCTGAAATATTAATAGTAAACTGCCACCTTTAATACCTACAAAAAATTTGCCATTGTATCTATCTACATTTCCCCAGGGGACAACCTCTGTATTAATTTAACCTTGTACTACTGTTCTCAACCACTAAACATGTAAATATGCTTTACATCCTTCTCCAAGCTGCTGTTTAACTTTTGCTTAGTTTTTGCTATTTTGTATGTCAAATTTACTTAATTTGTTTCTGTTCCAGTATGTATTGCACTTCATATTATGGAGCTTGTACTATGTATTATTGGAGCTTTTCTCCCCGGGCCACCAATGAAAATGGGATCTTTGAGCCCAGTGGACCTCCCTGGTCATCAAACTGGAAATAAATAAACAACATCCCTATCCTCAAAAGTTTTCTCTCCTGGTTTACCCTAAATGTTACCTATGAAACTATCATACATGGTGATGTAAACATAGACTGGGCAACTCTCTCTTCCCCATCTCCTACCCAGAGTCTTAATCTTTACGGCTTCCACCAACTCATATCTTCCCCTCCTAGGTACAACAGTAACTCCACTTCACGATCTATAATAGACTGGATCCTTTCTTCAGACCCTCATCTTTACCATCCCCCTGGCATTCTCCCAAATTCTCTAAGTAATCATTCCTCTATTTATATTCATAGACACTCCCAACAGCTAACCAACCAACACCTTTACAGAGAAAGCCGTGAGTTAACTAACTTCAATGCTGACTATTTCATCTCTACTTTATCTAACATTAACTGGTCCTTCCTCAAAAAACTCCTCCTTAATGATGCTGTAACCTCTTTCAATACTCTATTTCTAGATGTACTAAACTCTATGGCACCTTCCAGGAAAATCAGGATAAAACCTAAACATGCCCCTGGCTATCAAAACAAACATGCTCTGTCATCCATGAAAGGGATGCTGCTTGGAAAATCTGGGCTGGAAATAAAACAGCTCCCTTACTACAATGCTACAAAGAACTGAGAAACAAATGTAAAAAACTTATCGGAGACAAAAAACCCTTTTTCACCTCCTATCAAAGTAGCCCAAATAACAACCCAAAAAAATTCTGGTATAGCATGAATAAAATCCTCCACCCTGGTAATCCTCCTACCCCCAACCCATTCCCACTTAATACTGCCTCAGAGCCTGCTGCTCTGTTAAACAATTGCTTCATTAAAACTAAACAAAAACTAACTCCAAACAGCTCTACTGCTACCTCTCTATCCTCTCATCCCAAACGTCCTTCCCCTAAAACATTCTCCCTTCATGCAGTTCCCACTGACTTTAACAAATCACAACTAGCTAAACTTAAGCCCTGCTCTCCTTCTGTTTACAATTTACGTCCTCATTTCCTTAAAATGGCTGCCAGTGCTATCGCTTACCCTGTGTCTATCCTTATTAATCATTCTATTACTGAATCTCTCATTCCAGAACTGTGGAAATCCTTTTACACAATCCCTCTACACAAAGGAGGCAACTCTACTGACCCATCCAACTATTGTCCTATTGCTATACTATCCCCACTTTCCAAAATTCTTGAAAAATGCATCCAGTCTCCACTGCTGAAACACCTGCTTGATAATAACCTTCTTACTCCCACCCATCATGGCGTCAGACCTCACCATAGTACTTCTACAGCTCTATCACTCACCCAAACAGTATCAGAAGCCCGTGACAATAATCTGCTAGTTTCCTGTCATTTCCTTGACCTTTTCAAAGCTTTTGATACTGTGTCTCACTCTAATTAATAAACTCCATGACCTTCATCTCTCTCCCACATCTTTATGCTGGTTTTCTAGCTACTTATCTAACAGAAAACAATCTATACACTGGAAAACTGTCACCTCCCCATTCCTACCAATCAACACGGGTGTATCCTAAGGCTCAATACTAGGACCTCTACTTTTCAATGTTTTTACCAACAATTTATCCTCTGCCTCCAACCTCTCTACCCTCTTATAGTATGCTGATGACTTCACCCTTAGTACCACTGCCCATAGCATCCCTGAACTCTTTGCCCTTACCCAGGTCACCTTCACATCGATTGAAAGCCGGCTCACCGACAATCAATTAATTCTAAACCCCCAAAAGACAAAGCTTCTACCTTTTCTTCCCAGAACACTGGCACCCCACAAAACAACCTACTCTATTACTTCCCATAACAATACCATCATCAGACCTGAACCTAATACAAAATTACTAGGAGTTATAATTGACAATGAACTAAAATTTGACATACACATCCAACATTCCATTAAAAAAAACACCAGAAACTTGGACTTCTTTACCGAAATTACAAACTAATCCCTTCTTCCTCCAGACCCTCACTAGCCCTGTCTCTTTTATTATCCTGCCTTCTGTATGCTGCTCCTGTTTTCAACAACCTTCAATTTTCATTACTCTCCAAACTTGAGCAAACATACAATAAAGTAGCTAGATTCATCTCTAATCTACCTAGCAAGTCCCACCACTGCCTTGCCTGTAAATCATTACAATAGCCCGAATTCCCAAAATAACTGTCTCTTTCTCAGTTGAACATCACTCACTCAATTCTGTATAATCCCACTTCCTCTCCCTCCCTCTCCAACCCTGTGTCCCGCTATAACCCCTGTCGTCAACTTCGCACATCTAACAAAAACCTTCTTTTTTTTTCAAAACAGGTTTATTGTTTTAAATAAAAGAGAAATATCATAACAATTTTATACAAGTAATTAAAAATAGGTATTATTATAATATTCAACAAAACAACTAAAGTATTTACAAAGACATCCACTACAATCAGATCAATTAATTAAACTAAAATACCATGCTATTAAAATTAAAAATTTTTTAACAAATTTTGTAAATTATCCCATACAATAAAATAAGATGTTTTTCTATTTGTTCTAGTCCTAATTGTGTTTATTTCCATATGGCACACTATATTCATAATATTTTTAAATTCATTGAACGAAGGAGGTGTATCTGAAATCCAATTTCTAGTTATTATTTTCCTAGCCACTGCTAGAATAGACCATAACAAGGGAAGCTTAACCTTTTAACACTTTGAGGTACAGGTGTGTTGAATAATATAAGAGATTTAGAAATAATGAAATTATCTGTAAAAGAGCCTGCAAAAATTCATTAATTGACTTCCAGTATTCTTTCAATTTTATACAGTCATAAAACATATGAGCCCAGTCAGCATTAATTTCTACATTACATCTCTTACATAGATTATCTTTATTATTTATTTTATTCATCATCAAAGGTGTATAAAAAGATCTATGTAAAATTTCCATGTATAAAGTCTCCAGACAATGGAAGACGTAGTTCTATAAGCAGATTCCAATATATATTGTTTATCTTGTTAATTTGGTGGGTCCCCATTAATAGAAGTGAAATAATTCCAGTATGAATCTACACTGTAAAAGTTTCTTGTCTGATAACTTTATGTATGTATGAAAGTTTACCTTTATCAGAAACTTTATGTTGTAAATTTAATATCAAGTAATCAATCAGTGTTGGAATAGATTCTTTAACAGTTATAGACATTAAATCTATTTTATTAATGAGATGTTGTCTAAAGGTCTGAACCTCTAACCAGCAAGTTTCTCTTAGATCAAATTCTTGTTTTAAGAAATCTAGATTTTTAACTTTATTATCAGATATCAACTGATACCAGTACTTTAGATCATTATCTATAGCTAAATGAGTTCCTTCAGAAGTAGATGGCAAAAGCATACCCTGAGTATACATTATAGGAAATACAATAAAATTCCATTCCCTCTACTTAGGGTGCATGAATATAAAGTTACAATAACTAATGATAATATTTAATGGGTAACAAACCATATGTTTAGGTGTAATAGGTGAAGTACAAAATTCCTTTAGTAACCATAACATGGAGTTATTTACAATCATATTTTATGTGTTAAGGAGATTTTCATGAAGTGTATACTAATTAGCTCCCAATAATCTTTCCATTTTGTGACATATGACTGATCTATTAATAAAGTAATAACTTTTACAATAGAAGAGATAGTATATAAATTAAAGTCTGGAAAAGAAATACCCCCTTGAGACCAGCTATTAGTATGTTTCTTTAATGCAATCCTAGGTCTATTAGGTGCCCATAAGAAATTTAACATTAGTGTGTTCAGTTTCTTGATAATTATTTTTGTAGGTGGAAGTATTATTGATTGAATCTTGGGGAATATTATCATTTTAATAATTGTAAGTCTCTCCTCCATAGTAAAAAACATATTATTCCAAGTATTAAAAAGATTTTGTATATTAAGAAAACAGGTATTATAATTATTATATATAATAGATTTAATATCTTTAGATAGTATTATACCTAAATAAGTTATCTGACCTGAATTGGGTACATATTTAGTAAAATCACTAATGAGAATATTTTTTCGTGTATATATAGGTAGTATTTTAGTTTTTTCTTCATTGAATATTAAACCAGAAATACTTTTAAAATTCATCATGTTATCAAATAGAGACTGTATAGAAGAATTAGATCCTGCTGATGTAATTAGAACATCATCTGCAAAAAGTTGAATTTTGGATGTTGCATTTTCATCTATTTCAAAACCCTCTATGCCAGTACTGTTTCTGATCAAATTAGCCCAAGGCTCCATTACTAAAGTGAATAATAGTGGAGAAAGTGGACATCCTTGTTTTGTACCTTTAAGAATGGGTATTTTTTGTGAAACATATGTTCCTACCTTAATATAAGCCAACGTTCCTTTGTATAAATGTTCAATTAGATTTACAAATGCATCCGAGAAGTTTGTGCACTTCATTAAGGTAAACAGATAGTCCCAACTTACTGAATCAAATGCTGAACTTAAATCAAGACTAATAAGTGTTAAATCTTTCTTTTTCCTATTTGCAAAATCTATTAATGTTAAAGTTCTTCTTATTTTATCAAAAGTATTTCTATTTACAATGAAGCCTGTCTGATCTATATCTATAATGCCGGGAATGATTGTCTTCAATCTATCAGCAAAGATATTCATAAACATTTTATAATCAACATTAAGTAATGAGATGGGCCGATATGAAGAACATCTAGTTGGATCTTTATTAGGTTTTAAAATTGGCGAAATAAATGTATATTGCCAAGATGGGGGGGTTATTAACTCAGTTTGGGCCAAAATAAAAACCTTATGTATTAATGAATATGTACTTTTAGAAATGATTTTATATATCTCTGGTATAATACCATCATTACCTGGTGCTTTATTTGATTTAAGCTTATTTATTTGTGTAATAACTTCTGTATATGAAATACTCTTGTCCAATGGTTTAATCTGTTGTTTATTAAGCTTTTTATTCATATTTGTGGTTATAAACTCCTTTATTTTATCTTTAGGTTCCATGTTAATATTATTATGGTTAATTTTGTGAAAGTGATTTCTAAATTCATCTAGTATTTCTGGTATACTAGAAACATTCTTCTTTTTCCTTAGAGAAAAGATTTCTTTGATATGGTTTTGTTTATTCAACCTTTTTGTTTTATTTTAAGTCTATGTAAGTATTTGGGGCTTATTGAATAAGACAAAACTTGTATTTCTCTAAAGTTATTTTAACTTTATGAGTTAAAATTTCTTTGTATTTCTCATTTAGTTTATTTCTTCAATAACTTTCTTGTCAATAATATTTTCTTTATTATTATGTTTATAAGAGTCTAATTTACTTTGAATATCTAACAATTCCTTATCCCAAGATTTCCTTTTATTATTATACCATCTGATACTTTGTCCATATAGATATGATTTTAAGGCATCCCAAACATAAACAATGGAGACTTCAGGAGTGTTATTTATGTCTAAAAATGTTTTACTTCTGAAAGTATATATTCTTTATAGTCTTTTAGTTGAGTTAAGTATGCTGGTATCCTTTTGATCTGAACATTATGAGTATTTTTTATCATGAATTCAAAAACAATTGAATTATGATCAGATATAGGACATGAATGATTTTGGAATTAATTAAATCTGTTACCATCTGGTTAGAAATAAAGACCCTATCTATTTTTGAATAAGTTTTGTATCTGTTAGAAAAAAGGTGTATGGTAATGATTTTGAATCTATCTGATTATTAATATCATTCAAATGATAAGAATTAGCAAAATCCTTTAAATGTTTTGCATTAGATGTAATTCTTCTCTTTCCTATAGTGGTAGTATCACTTTCATGTAGTATACAATTAAAGTCACCAGCTAAAATAATATCTCCTATAGAGAATGATATGATCTTATCAAGATGATGTTTCACTGTATTAATACCAATTCCAGGTATCCAATATACATTAATTAAAGTGTAAGTCTTCCCATTAATTTGTATTGTAACCATACAAAACATTCCTTTGTCATCCTGATAAGACTTAATGATTTTAGGAATGGGCATACTTTTATTCCATAAAAGTCATGTCGTGACTGACGATGATTGCATGTTTGAAAAATAAATCATTAAAGCCTAGTGCTCCTCATCGGGTTGTCCCCTCCCTGCTGACCCATCTCACTTGGTATCACTGAAGCAACATAGCAGGAAAATTGTGTTGGCACCCAAGAAGCACCCCTATTCTCCTCTTGAACGACGGGTTATTGCTGCTTAAACCTTCCATTACTGCCTCATTAAAGCCTAGTGCTCCTCATCGGGTTGTCCCCTCCCTGCTGACCCATCTCACTTGGTATCACTGAAGCAACATAGCAGGAAAATTGTGTTGGCACCCAAGAAGCACCCCTATTCTCCTCTTGAACGACGGGTTATTGCTGCTTAAACCTTCCATTACTGCCTCATTAAAGCCTAGTGCTCCTCATCGGGTTGTCCCTCCCTGCTGACCCATCTCACTTGGTATCACTGAAGCAACATAGCAGGAAAATTGTGTTGGCACCCAAGAAGCACCCCTATTCTCCTCTTGAACGACTGGTTATTGCTGCTTAAACCTTCCATTACTGCCTGTATGTCACTTTGCCTAATTATTTTAGTTTATGTTTTGTCCTATTGTGGAAGCACACACGTGACACCAGCTACGGTTTTCCCCTCAGCTTTCAGACACTTACCCCTAACACCTTTCCTCTTTTACTGCTACTCCCTCCTACCCCTGGTTGTCTAACTTTTCCTCCACTAATATCCCACTTGCCTGCCTGTTTCTGCTCCCATACTGTCTCTAATTTGCTTTCCTGGCCTCTTGCACTCTTTTTCCCTCTTATTCCTTCCTATCCTTCATCAATTGTTACTATATCTTGAACATCTCTACTTGTATACTTTCTATTACCCCTATCACTGTCCCTCTGCTAACTATTTTTCCTTGTGCCTGTTATATTCTTGCAAACTACTGCCTACCTTCTTATCTTTCTTTAACAAACTCTCCTTTACATATCTCTAAACTATGTAGCATATGAAACAGTAGTGTTTCAGCTACTCTGCTTAGCTGATAGACTTCGCTCTCCTCTCTGGCTGTTTCCCTGTGCTTTCTGCCTCCCGCCCCTATCCTACCCTTCAAGCTATTGGTTCTACCTTCTGCTTCCCCTCCCCCCTACACCCTCGAACTCTATATGTAGTGGCTTCCTTGCTAAGGCGCCATCTTTGAATCCCATCTTGAAAACTGCAGGTCTTCCCTGGTTGTCCGCGTGGTGTGCTGCCGGTAAGTGAGCATTTCTACTCAGATACTGACTTATTTTGCTCAGAAGTGAGCATTTTTACTTAGATATTGCATTATTTTGAGCGTATATCTGGCTAAACTATAGAAAGAGACTTAGGTTGCAGTCGCTGGGATCCGGCGTGCTCCTAACGCTTCTTTTATGAATGTCTCTCACTGATTGTAACTCTGCAAGTAGTCGCTAGTGTTTCTAAAGACTAAACCTGTAGAAAGAGTCTTAGGTTGCACTCGCTGGGATCCTGCGTGCTCCTAACGCTTCTTTTATGATTGTATCTCACTGATCTTGGCTCTGCAAGTAGTTGCTAGTGTTTCTAAAACCTGAACCTGTAGAAAGAGTCTTAGGTTGCAGTCGCTGGGATCCTGCGTGCTCCTAACGCTTCTTTTATGATGGTCTCTCTCCAATTTTAGCTCTGCAAGTAGTCGCTAATGTTTCTAAAGTCATAACTACTGTTTTTACCTAATAGAGTTTTGTAACACCCATTTATTGACCTATTTCTGCTTGTAAGTGAGTATTTTACTTGGTTATTGCCTTATTTTGCTTGTACATTTGTCAAAACCTGTGAAAAGAGTCTTAGGTTGCAGTCGTTGGGACCCTGCCTTTTTATGGTGGTCTCTCACTAATTTAAGCTCTGAAAGTAGTCGCTAGTGTTTCTAAAGGCATTACTACTGTTTTTTTACCTTCAAGTGGTTTCTATCACCTATAATGTATTGTCATGTAGTTACTGAGGTCCTGCCCTCTTGAGTATCTGGACACGCTGTTTTGTGGCTGTTTACTATTGATTTATCAGTAATTAAGTAAAGCATAGCTCTTCTGTGGCTTTCTGGTCAGCTACTGTATATAATCACTAGGAGGAATTTTGAAGAGCATGTTCACTACAAACGCTGCTCTTTCTTAAATTACTCTCTGTATGTGGTGACAAGCGTTACATCCTACTATATTTCTCTACTGAATGGATAAATACTGTATTGTTTCTATACATTGTATGTATATATAAATACCCTTACTTGCATGGTACATGAATGCTTAATCCTTTACTTGTATAGTGAATGAATATACTGTTAACCTCTGCATTTAACCTGGTTTAGAACATCTAGATGTCTGTACCTAATTACATTCACTGGATATTTGTATTATTGCATTATATCAACTGTTGCTAATATTGAACATTATCTTGGTATACCTGTTATAGTAACTAGCAGATATCTAATTCTCCCTCTCTTTACTGACATACTTCTTAATCTGATATCTCTACCCATTCCTCTGCTTAACCTCCTATGCTATTTCTGTTTCCTTTGGTCTTTCTAACCCTATATTTCTTCTGTTTTGTATTCCAGCATTAAAGCCTAGTGCTCCTCATCGGGTTGTCCCCTCCCTGCTGACCCATCTCACTTGGTATCACTGAAGCAACATAGCAGGAAAATTGTGTTGGCACCCAAGAAGCACCCCTATTCTCCTCTTGAACGACTGGTTATTGCTGCTTAAACCTTCCATTACTGCCTGTATGTCACTTTGCCTAATTATTTTAGTTTATGTTTTGTCCTATTGTGGAAGCACACACGTGACACCAGCTACGGTTTTCCCTCAGCTTTCAGACACTTACCCCTAACACCTTTCCTCTTTTACTGCTACTCCCTCCTACCCCTGGTTGTCTAACTTTTCCTCCACTAATATCCCACTTGCCTGCCTGTTTCTGCTCCCATACTGTCTCTAATTTGCTTTCCTGGCCTCTTGCACTCTTTTTCCCTCTTATTCCTTCCTATCCTTCATCAATTGTGACTATATCTTGAACATCTCTACTTGTATACTTTCTATTACCCCTATCACTGTCCCTCTGCTAACTATTTTTCCTTGTGCCTGTTATATTCTTGCAAACTACTGCCTACCTTCTTATCTTTCTTTAACAAACTCTCCTTTACATATCTCTAAACTATGTAGCATATGAAACAGTAGTGTTTCAGCTACTCTGCTTAGCTGATAGACTTCGCTCTCCTCTCTGGCTGTTTCTGCCCCGCTTCGCTCCCCTCCCTACCCCCTTATCCCACCCACCCCACGTACCCCTAGCTTTATACCTGACATACCACACCTCCTCCTTCTCTCCACCTATCCTAGCCTCCTACATACCACTCCTCCTCTATATATTCACCTACCCTAAGCTCCTACCTCACCTGTACCGCCCTCCTGTTAAACCTCCTTCTATTACCTCCTCCTTCTCCCCTCCCCTCCCAATAACTACTCACTTACCTTGATATCCACCTGGTTTCTTTTACTCACTCTATACTCTTAGCCTATATCCAGTTTATTCCTTTCTCTCTCACCTCAATATGTCTACCAAAACTTACAAACCAATATCCAAGACCCCTGTATTAGGAACTACTTTGGAAAACCTAACACTTCCACCTATTATTTTGCTTGCCCTCACACTACCCTACTTCCTAACCTGTTATGAATCAAATCCCAATTACCACTTTATCTACTCACCCAAACATACAGCCACTGATCTCATAAGCCTAAAACTTACTCATTTAAACATTACGTCTATCCCTAGCTACCTCCTTGCCAGATATCACAGACTGTCCCACATTAAAATTCTAAATCTCTTGATTAAGAAACCAAAATATTTACTGTACTCCCCTATCATAGCTTACCTTGAACATAGACACTCTACCTTGGTTGACGGGGACATCCACCCCAACCCAGGGCCCTTAACCACTCCACCTGGTGTGGCAACCACTTCACTAAACTCTTCCCTACTACTACCAACCTCTAATACACACACTCTACTCATAGGTCACCTTAATATACGAAGTGTCAATAATAAAATCACCCATCTCCACTCCCTTCTACAACACCACTCCTTCGATATTCTTTGTTTAACTGAAACCTGGTTAAAACCCTTTACCAAAGATAATGAAATCTTACCTCCAGGTTATAACATCTTGAGACTTGACCGCAAAACTAAAAAAGGCAGAGGAGTTGCACTCCTATTCAAAACAGAACTTAGTGTAACATTAATACCCTACGATAACCTGGACAATAACAAGACTGAACTTCTTATCTCAAAGCTACAACTAAACCCTAAAAAGTCCATCTATATTATCTGTATATATCTACCCCCTGGAAATAATTCTACTACTATAGAAAATAACCTTAGTTGGCTCTCCTCCTCCTATCCCCAAGAAACCATAATTCTCGGAGACTTTAACCTGGACTGGTCCTCTTTAACTACTAATAACCCAGCTTCACATATTAACCTCCATGACTTTACTCAAATAATAAACGCCTCCACTAGGACCAATAAATCTAACAACAAAGAAAGCATTCTAGACTGGATTCTCGTTAATAAACCTCTTATTAAATATCAGTCTGGAGTACTACCTGATGACTTTAGCGATCACAATCTAACCTATATTACTAGACAAAGAAATGCCTCTAACAACACACCTACCTACAGGATCCTACGTAATCTCAAATGTTTCAACCCTATACAATTTAGAACTGAACTAAGTGCTTGCAATTGGAACCAACTAAAGACACTTCCTCTTGAAGAAGCTGTACAATACTTCAATACTACATTCCTAACTATTCTAGATAATCATGCCCCATCACGCACTATCCGAATTAAATCTAAACCTGCCCCCTGGTTATCTAAAGATACAAGACAAAAAATGCTACTTAGAAACAAAGCTTGGATAAAATGGCGAGCTAGCAAATCTTCTGCAGACCAACAGACCTTTAGATACCTAAGAAACAGTACTAAAAAAGCTATCTTCTCTGATAAAAGAAGTTATTATAGCAATCTCCAGCAAGCTAATCTCAATAACCCTCAAAAATTCTGGTCAACCCTAAACAGGCTTCTACACCCTGGACAGACTACCACTCCATCCCCTACCGGATCTGAAAAGAATTCCTCCCTTGATACTGCCAATACTTTCAACTCTTTCTTTATTGATACTATTAATTCTTTGGCCTCTCACCTCTCTAGTGACTATACTAGTATCCCCGACCCTGCATCCTCCAGACTACCAATCTTTAGGCTACAACCCATCTCCACTGCCTTTATACAAAATTGTATCCACAAACTTAAACCCTGCACCCCCTCGGCTGACCAACTCCCATCTGAATTCCTTCGAAAAGCAGCCTCTGAAATTGCCTATCCCATATCTATTCTCATTAACAGAACCATAAATGAAGAAACCATACCTGACATTTGGAAAATCTCTCACATCATACCCTTGCACAAAGGAGGTAACTCCTATGAACTCTCTAATTATAGGCCCATAGCTCTCTTGTCCCCACTAGCAAAGATCATGGAAAATGCGTTCATCATCAGTTAATGGACCACTTAATAAAGTACAACATTCTCACTAACTGTCAACATGGATTTAGGCCTTCTCACAGCACAACCACCGCTCTCCTCACTTTTACAGACCATATTAATAAGAATCGTAATAACAGCATCCTGTCTTCAGCTCTCTTTATTGACCTGTCTAAGGCCTTTGATATGGTTAACCACTCCATCCTCTTGAAAATTCTTGAATCTCTCTCCTTAGAATCTAAGGCTGTCCACTGGTTTAATTCCTATCTTACAAACAGGAAACAAGCCGTTCTTTGGGATAACAAACTCTCATCCCTTCTCTCTATCTCACTTGGGGTCCCCCAAGGATCTATTCTTGGACCACTTCTTTTCTCCCTCTTTATAAATGACTTACAAGCAGCGATTCCCCAGGCCACTTGTATACAATATGCTGACGACTCCACATTAATTTGCTCTGCTAAATCCATCTCTGAACTACAAATTAATACTCAAGCTGTTTTCTCCAAAGTTGAGACCTGGTTCTCAAAACGATGCCTACTTCTATATGCTAAAAAAACCAAACTCTTACTCTTTAAGCCCACTACCAGATCCCCTACATTAGACTTTACTATCCTATCTAGCAATGGAACTACTATATCACCTGACCTTACAACCAAACTACTAGGTGTCACAATTGACAACAACCTCACCTTTGATTGTCATATCAATAATACCATTAAATCTGTAAACAGAAAACTCGTCTCTCTCTATAGAATTAAAACTTTCTTAACCTCCCCAGCCAAAGCTACCCTTGCCCACTCTCATCTAATTTCTACTCTTCTCTATGCTTCACCTATTTATACTAACCTCAAGAAAAATATTCTCTCTAAACTATCTACCACGTACAATAATATAGCTAGATTTGTTA
>NC_056740.1:464297628-464302628 GCF_019279795.1 Protopterus annectens | reverse complement strand
CAGACTGATAAACTGACAGGAAAATTTCCAAAGTAATTTCTGACAGGAATATTATTAAGATTTCCTTTCTTTTTTAGATATAGTTCAAGAACTATATAAAACAAACATATTTAGAAAGAAAATTACTTCAAAAATTATTTTTTTAAGTAATTAATTCCTGTCAATGTAATGAAATTGGTGGAGCTGAGGAAATCTGCTGCTATCCTGTGTTCATCCTTGGCCACACCCTGACAAAAACCTTCTTAACATCTATAAGACATCAAAAAATATTGACAAATCCCTGTTTAAGTTCTCTGTAGCTCACACATGGAATTTCCTTCCAGTGAAAATAAGAAGGTTCCCTCTTAAGTTGCAATTCAAACAAGAACTCAAACATTACTTCCTCAACACCTGGTCCTGCCGTTGTCAAGCACCTACCTGACTTCTGACTGATTTTGTTCCTCTACTCCATTTCTGATTACTTAAGCCTCTCTCTCTCTTTTTCTACCTGCCTCCTGCTTTTCTTACCCTACTAACACCATACTTTAGAATAACCATCAATCTACCCTTGTAAATACTCCCACTCAGGACATCTGCTGCTTATGTAGTCAATTAACTTATTGTTTAGATATTGTATTATCTCTTTTCTATAATGCTTCTAGTCAGTAGTACTAAAGCAGTTGAAGTCCTATATAAATCAGAAATTTCTGACTTTGTATTAGCTACTTTCTCTTTTGGATTGTCTTGCATATGTAATTGCAGCTTTTCTCCTCGGGTCTCCACTTAAAATGGGCCTTTGGCTCAGTTAGACCAACTCAGCTAACAAATGACAATAAATAAAAAATAAATAAATAAATATTTACCAGATCTAAAAATTTCTGTGCACAATCTGCATTGGAGGTGTTGATATTCTAGTCGATTGATGGATACTTAAAATCTCCCAGAATGATATTGAGTTCTTATTTATAGAGAGTTCATCCATGATGTTTAAGAACCTGACATGAACTTCAAGGGTCATGGAAGGTCCTGTTACAGGTGATAAACTCACAATTCAAGTTCTATGGGAATCTGTCTAGAGGTGAAATGGTCTCTGACAAATATGGAGATGTCTCCACACCATTCACCATTAAGACTGCCATATTTAAAGGCATGGTAGACACTAAACCCAGGGTATTGAGTGCTTTCTGGTATGGAGTCAGTGCTTTCTTGTGTACAGTGGGACAATAACAGTACATAAGTATATGAAGATCAGGCAGCATGCTGCATGGAGAAAAAATACCTTAATTTAATCATGTTTTGATACTGAAATGTGTTTTGATATTGAAATGTTTGCAATATTGGAATATTCAGTAAATGAACTTTTCCTAAAAAAAGGCACTATGGGGGCGGCAAGGGCTTTAGCCAGTATGCAGAAGTTTTTGACCTAGGGGAACTGACCATCCCTTGCAAAGTTGACTAGGCACCTCTAGAATGACACCAGTTAGTTAACCAATTAATGTAGCCAATCATCTATTGGGGAGACGGGAAGACCCTCCTCAGTATAAGGGCCTTTCCTGCACTTGTGACATGCATAGAGTGTGCTCCCTCAGTTTTTTTTTGTATTTCTTTTTCCCTAATTCATTTACCCTCACATGTACAACTTCCATTTTGTAGATATATTTGCCTGGTGAAGGGATTCTAAGGGAAGAAAGGCCCTTGAGATATCCAAGATCCTGATGCCTGAAAGGCAACTCACTGTCACCTTGTCTTTGTCCAGACAAGTGAATCTGTCTCACTACAGAGTCTCCAATCACTAAAATGGTCTGGTGCACTGAAATTGAGGCCCATTGTCACATGGCAGCTCTTTATTAAAGGTGAGATATTTGATGTGATAGATTTACATGGGAGATTGGTATAATGGTTAAAGTATTAACCTCACAAACACAAAGTACAGAGTTTGATTCTTGCAAAAGGCAATTGCTTAGGCTAAAAATGGTCTACAAGAGCAATTAGCTTAATATTTGCCTATGAACATTTGATTCCTTATAAAATGATCAAATGCACGGCTGGTAATATTTATTACAAAATTAAGAAATATTGTGTGACATTTAACATTAAAGAATACAGTAAATATTTCAAATCCAATCAAATGTATAAACAGTACTGCATATAAGCTATTCAAATGAACAGAATAAGCAGATTTGACATTTACTTCTTTAAATTATTACAACCTTTTACATGCTGTGCATATAATAAGGATATGTGTGTGGGCACAGCCCTGATTTCAGAGGGACACAGCCAAGGGAGCCCGCAGGATTTTTTGCAGGGGGGTGCAAACCAGGAACACCGCCCCAACCCCACCACCTTAAAAGCACCACCCCCAACCCCGCCCCCTTCACCACCACCACTACCACACACACACACACACACACACACACACACACACACACACACACACACACACACACACACACACACACACACACACACACACACACACACACACACAGAGCCATTCCAGTATCCCATTACTTGGCTATTTCTCCCCAATTGCCATAAACACTATTCAAAACTATTGGTGTGCATACTGTTTTATGCTTTACTTCTACAATGATTACAGATATTTGGTTTTAATGTACAACTTTTATTTCAAATTTTAGGGATTCAGGGCCAATAGCCTAGTAACTTCCTATTTTATAGCACAAACACTGATAGACATTTGCTAAACTTAAACAAAGCAATAGTCTTACAATGAAAACAGACTTAGCATTAAAACTTCTCTACCTTTGAAACTCACATTCACTGAAACAGCACTGAAACCCACATTCAAAGAAAATGCATCTGGCCAGTGGCAGGTTAAGTTTACCTTTGGACTGTTTTCAAATCATAGGCCCCTTGCACATATTAATTATATCCCTTGTTAATACAGCACCACTTAGAGAGTGCGTTTTATAGTTTTGAACATTTTTTCCAGTAAGCAATAAAACAAAACATATGAACCAATAATGACAAATTGCCCAATTCAGAACATTTCAACCATAAAAGGCCAGTTAAACATCTATCATTACAATCCACCAATATCAGTCAATATGCACAATCTCTGCAGAAGTAAAAGTCATCTTAATAATTTCACATTGAAGAGATCTGAAACTAATGGAGAAGTTGTTGGTAGAAAACAGCTTTATATTTCAGTGTTTCATCTACAAATTCATTGCCTGCTCCCCTTAAACAATAAATTGCCTATGTTACATTTAAAAAAATGCTAAGCTTGTATATTGCAATAGGAATAAGTGGCAAGCGGAAACACAGGTTCATAGTTACTAGGCATCTCATCCAAAGGAGGATATACTCAGGACTGCAGCACTCCACCCCCTTAAAATACAAATCTACATGCAGCGTGAGTACAACCTACAGCCCTCTACATCAAGATGCAAGTATGATACCTGCTGTGTTACTAAGACTGTTTTGAAATTCTACACCACAATAGTGATACCATTTGCTAAATAAACAGTTGCACATTTTAAGCAGACTTAGCATGAGCAGCAGTAAACGTCTCTTCCCTTGAAGCTCACAATTCCTTGAAAATAAATTCCACCTGCTAACTCTAAATAGGGCATTTCACTCTCTCTCACACACACACATACCTCAGCCTCTGTGAAAATCTGTACAGTTGAGAGATATGAGTCACACACATACATCCCCGACTACTTAGAAAATGGATAGAACAATATTGTTTGCATTAGTATGCATTTTCTGAGGATATGAAGTCTAAAACTCAACTTCAGTCTTCAGTGATTTTCCAGAAATAACACAATTTTATGAGAAGCAATCTGAAAATATGAGGCAAAAATCTGGATAATTGTGCCGTATGACCCCCCCCCCATATACCCCTCCGTCTTACAAACGCACACACACACACACACACACACACACACACACACACACACACACACACACACACACACACACCCTTAGTAAATGGAATCTCTGCATATAGATTAATCCAAACACAATGGACCTTAGAAAAATTCTGCCTGCATATAAACTAAAACAGCACAGCACAAGCCAAACCCAGCATAAGCCTGCATAGATTAACACACACACCTTAGTAAACGGAGTCTGCATGGATGGAGATCCAAAAAAAACAACTTCTGCCTGCATATAAACTAAAACAGCACAGCACAAGCCAAGACAGGCATTGACAACAGCTTGTTCCTTAGTTCTACATGTTTACAATAACAGCGTGACTTACATAAAGGGCTGTAAATATGTAAGTAGGGCTGTTTAAGCCTGTTAAATATAAGAAAAACACTTACACTTCATCCACATTAAATGGAGCAAGAAAAAGATTACATTATTTCATAATTATTCCGAAGTAATAACAAGGATATGAGTAGCGATCAGAAAACGGTGATGGTGTTTGCATCATTCTGCAAAAGGAAACTTCCCAATAATCACAAAACCATATATTCAGCATTTTGGACTAAATATGAGCATTTCCGTGACATATCCATATGTCAGCAAGATTCTGTTACATACTAAAATTAAAAAGTAAACTTTCCCCTACATTTTAAGTTGGTACTGATTATATCAAACACTGCTTTACTCTTTTAAGTTTCTCTCCACAAGACATTGACACTCAACCCTATGCCATCTTGATGCTGTCCCCATAGCAACATAAATTAAGAACAACGGGAGCTTCAGACATTTTAGTCTATGTTTTTGAACGTAGTACGAGCATAGCTCTCAACCTTCTATCTCCAAAATGAGGAACATTAGCCATCATAATGTGGAACACAAACTAAGATCTTACAAACAACTTCAGCTAGGAAGGACATAGGATGGTTAAATATGCTGTTTTTACTTATAAACAAGATATTTTAATTAATATGATTTATTTCTTTACAGTGGGTATCAGCCAAAAGAATTGCTAACACTGAATGTGTAACAGACCCCTTTCGGTGTGAAACTTCGAGGACCATGAACGTTTTAAGATCCCACATAAGGTATGTTCCTCGTGATGAATACGAGTTTGGAGTGAC
>NC_056740.1:464205128-464292628 GCF_019279795.1 Protopterus annectens | reverse complement strand
ACAGGTTTGGGTGCCAAGTCCTTTAGAACTTCCCTGCCACTGAAGAGAGTGTTCCTATGTGGACTTTCAAGCATTACAATTAGCTTGTGCTGTTCTCTTGCTGGGCAGACAATTTCCCTTTGGAGAAAACACCTTCCTAGCTTAGAGTTAGTGTCTTAATGGACTGTCACAAGACTTAACTGTATTTTAAATGGGAGTGCATCTTTTTCCTGTCAGTTTAAACATTGTTTAAATTAGTTGAAATTTTTTTTTCTGTGGAAAAAGTCTGCTTATATTAATTTTATGGGGGATGGCAAAGTGTTTTAAAGTGTTTTTTGCTTTGCTTTTATTTAAGTTTTACCAGGTTATGCAGCTTGTTTTCCCTAGGAAAGAGGCACCATTTTCGGCCGTGGAACAAACTACCAGTTTTTTTGGTTGGTCCTTCTCCCAGCCAAAAAAGAAAATGTTAAGCAAACAGCCTTCGCCCCCACAACAGGCTAACAACTTACTTCAGCTGCAGGTGGGTGATTCAGTGGTAGCCAAAGCTGGATCCTTGGACTTCTTATCTTTTACTTGGGCCCTGCTGGTGTAGTCCCTATAGCCACCACGGACAGGAGATTAGACACATCCAGTGTAGCTGCTGGAATGCCATTGGTGAGCAGGGGAGAACCATTCTTGTTGGCCCTGAGAGAAAGGGCAGAGACTGACATTCTGTCTAACTAGAACGTACCTATCCCTAGGGAAGTTTTAGTTGACAATACTGGTTCTGTTTCTTCAGAAATTTCTGTCAAAAAGAAACAAACACTGAAATATATGTTTCAACATTTAGTGTAGGCTCTTGTCACTTCCTTTATGGCTACTTCTAGTAAAAAGAAAAAGGGATTCTTTATTTGCTGAAGATATTCAAGAAACTGAATCTGTAAATGATTTACAGACTTCTGACTCATATTCTGATGAGAGTGTTGCTTTCAGCACTCCTTTGAAGGATCCTCTTTCTCTCCAACTATTTCCAAAATGAAAGAGATGATCCAATGTTGTCTCTTCCAACTGTCCTCAACATTTGAGCCTTCGAATCTAATGGGATCTGACTTTGGCCACTCTCAGACTTCGGCCAAGGTTCAGGCTCCTCCCCTTACTCATAATTTCCCTCCTGGCATTAAATTACCCCCAGATTTTGTTGCTGCTCAATTACTAAGGGCACATATCTCTTGGCTCAGGCTTTTTTGGGCTTGAGCTAAACTAGCTGACTCCAAGTCAGACTGTCGATCGGTCACGAGTGGAGTCCCACAGGGTTCGGTCTTGGGTCCTCTCCTGGTTGGTATCTACTTCTCTGAAGTCCAGGCCAACATGAAGGGACTCTGGCTGACAAAGTTTACAGACAATTGCAAGTTGGGAGCTATTAACTCCCCAAGTAATGTTGGCATCCTACATAAAGGCCTCCCTGAGACCAGCGACTGGTGTCAGAACCATGGCCTTAAGCTCAATGCCAAAAAATGTGTCCTCATTCCCCTTGGGAAAAACCCGGTTCCCATGAATTACCAAATTGATGGTAGTGCACTGAACACAGAAGGCATTATAAGAGATCTGGGAACACAGGTTGACAACAACCTCTCTTTTGACCACCACATTGCCACTGTGGTCAGAAAGTCCTTCTATGTGACACATCTCATTACTAAGGGTTTTGCATCCAGGAAGAAAAAGGTCATTGTCTCCCTCTACTCTTCCCTCATTAGGCCAATCATTGAGTACAATGTCCCATTTGGCATGTACCTCACTACACATCTGCAACAACTGGAGAGGCCGCAAAAGTACCTCACAAAGAAGATCCTAGGCCTTAAACACTTGTCCTATATAGACAGACTCAAAAAACTCCAACTGTTTTCTGTCTCATATCGCCTACTTAAAGGCAATTTCTGCTTGACTTACAGCTCTGTTAGAAATGCTACATCTAAAGAAATCCCAATTTGTCTGCACCACACACTCCAGAGACCTCAACCTCTTTACCACAATCAACAAAACATGCTGGAGAGACAGGTTCATTACCCAGAGACTGCCCATGCTATGGAATAGACTTCCCATACATGTCTTCAAGAGAAATCTTGATGAGTGGATGGTAAATAGAAAATTCATCTCGGGGATAACTCCAGTGGCTCTACTTGACAGAGGCACTGGGAACTAAGGTCAGGTGGCACTATGCTAGGGTAATCCTATGGTTAGGCTTGTAAAGGCTCCAGGGCCATTAGCCTAGTGCACACCTACGAACCTATGATAAGTGGTTTATTATGCCTTTCTTTCCCTTCAATGGTTGCATTTCCTGTAGATTTTTTTCCTTATATTGTCCCCTATTGCTTATAAAAAAAAACAAGTATTTTGGACAGAATTAGCCTATTCAGTTTTACTGACAACTTGTCTTAATTTTCACATTATCACAAACTGAGGCATTTATCTGTGTATAGATTACCTAGTTTTTCTTTTCTTTCCACTCCTCTGTTATCAGCTTTGTTCTTTTTTATTTTGCATTTTTTTCTTAACAGTTGCTATATTTTGTATTAATATTGATTTTTGTCTTCCCAGCTTCTCCTTTTAATTCTACTTTCCCTGGATCCCCACCAAGCCAAGTTCGATCTATTGGCCTGCAGTGCTCTTTAACAGAACCAGGCAACCTTGGATTGAGTGTTATTTTCAAAATATACAAAAAGTATGTTTTATCCTCCAGACAAAATTAATTGCTAGTCCTTGTTTAATTTCTATTTTTAAGTAAAGCACTCCATCACGGACGTTAGTTTGCCCCTCCCCATACTGTACTTCCTAACAGCCGTCTCCATTTGCAAGCTGATTCAACTATTTAAAAGCCCTGCTGTTTTTCTAGTATTACTAAACCCTTTCTCCTATAACTTGTGGTCTTTCTAAATCCCACATACTCCTGGTTACAAGTGTTTATTTTATTTCAAAGAAAGGTATGCAAAACAAGTAAGTCCAAAGTACCTATTGATTTTCTTATTGTTTCAGAACATTAGCTGCCCCCCCCCCATTCTGTACTTCTAACTGCAATCTGTCTTTAGATGCTGTACTATTTGTATGCTCTGCTGTTTCTCTACTTCTACTAAACCTTTTCTCTTATAAATTCTTGTCTTCATAATTTCCACATAACTCCTTGGTAAAACTGGCTTATTTTATTTCAGTAAGACAGGTATGCAAAACAAGCAAGTCAGAGTACCTACTGCCTTTTCTTACTGTTTCTGTAGACTTGCATATCTGTGAAATCAGGGCCAGCCCTTTTCATCATACTATTGCTATCCACCACTTTTCTGGTCTATTCTGATCCTCCCCCTCCCCACAAGAACAATTGCAGCCTAATCAGGGCCAGCCCTTTTCATTACAACCTATAAACCTACTGATAATCTTCCTTTATCTATTGCCCGCTTCGTTCCCCTCCATACCCCCAATTCCCACCCCCAGTGATCCGACCTTTATTACAAACAGTAACCCCTCCCACCCTTCAACCTATAACATTACTACACTTATACTTCCTCCTACAACTTCTCACTACTATCCCTCCTACTCAGCTAATATGTACAAGCACACCACACCTATACTCACTGCGTGCACACTCCTTGCATGCATCACATCTTACCAAACCTCCACCATTCCCGCACTCAGCCACTACCACTGTACCACCACACATACCACCACTCATATCCCACCTCCTCTCTAATATTCTCTCATCAGGTCAACAACCTTCCCAATGCACTCTCTATATAGACTACAGACCACAATACCTAAACTAAAAACAACCCCACAACTTAACATAACCCTACCACCATACCTATTAACCACAGAACACAATCAAAAAACTTCCCTTATAAGCAAGCATATACAGAAATTGATAAAACTAATAATCCCATCCCTATCCAATCTAGCACTCAGTGGAGACATCTATCCCAATCCTGGCCCCTCAATCTCCAACCTCTCCCCTCATAATCAGACTACAAACCACATCTCTCAAGTCACAGCCAATAGAAAGCCAACTGACCTCCTTCTGATAAGCCTAAATATTAGAAGTATATGCAACAAGGTGCATGAATTCCATGCTACCGTAGACTTCTACTCCCTTGATGTAGTGATCCTTATAGAAACATGGTTAAAACCACACATTACTAATGAGCAAATCCTCCCTACTGGTTACAATATACTAAGAGTAGACCGACTAAACAAAAAAGGAGGTGGAATAGCTATAATATTTAAGCAGCATCTAGACATCCAGATCTTAAAGTTAGCAGCTCCCCAAATAGGTAAGGAAGAAATAATATATACCAACCGTAAAATAAGCCAAAATAAAACCCTAAACATAATAGGTTGCTACTTCCCACCTGGCCACAACATCCCTCCATTTGAAAACCTCCTCAGCTGGACTACCCACCACCTACCCCAAGAAATTTTAATTCTAGGAGACTTCAACACTGACTGGCAATCCTGAGTTAGCAACCACCCAACCCATCATGTAAATCTTCATGGCTTCACCCAACTAGTCCAGTCACGTACTAGGATAAATAACTCCCAACAAACACACTACCCTTGATTGGATACTAGTCAATAAGAGCCCCCAGTCATATATAGCAGGCTGCTTATCTGACAGCCTCAGTGATCACTCCCCAACCTTCTTACTAAGAAAACACCTTTATAAAGCAAAACCCATCATCTACCATCAAATACGCAAAAAAAGTAACTTCAACTCTCTCTCATTCAGCTCATCCCTAAAAGACTGTAACTGGCAACCTCTAAAATACCTCAAATGAGATGACGCAGTTGACTACTTTAATAAAACATTCTTAAGCATCCTTAATTACCACGCCCCTATAAGACGTTCCCGAACTAGAGCCCAACAATCCCCATGGCTACAAAAAAACACAAAGTCTGAAATGAAAAACAGGGATAAAGCATGGGACAACTGGAGCAAAACCAAAACCCCCTCTACTA
Organism: Protopterus annectens; assembly: GCF_019279795.1. Taxonomy (NCBI): domain Eukaryota; kingdom Metazoa; phylum Chordata; order Ceratodontiformes; family Protopteridae; genus Protopterus; species Protopterus annectens. Next base: position 464,287,672 of record NC_056740.1, on the reverse strand, counting down.
GGCAAAAATTCCTAGAACTACACAATAGAACCAAAAAGCTTACAAAACAGGACAAAAGCCAATACTACCAGTCTGCCCTTACCTCCTCCCAACATAACCCCAAACAATTCTGGTCCTCAATAAACTCCATCCTCCACCCAGGTAAAGTAAGTACACCCACTCCTAACTTAACTCACTCCTCCGAAAATATTGCTACCTCTTTCAACAATCACTTCACACAAACCGTACTATCACTAGCTAGACAACACAACACCCTCCCATAAACTCACACCATCAACTAGAACTAACAATCTCCCAACTAGCTTCTCTTTCTCTCCTGTTCCTACATCCAAAATAAAACAACTACTAACTAAACTTAAAACCACCAGATTAGCAGCAGACAACCTCCCAGGTGAATACATTCAACGTGCAGCTGACGCTCTAGCCTACCCCGTATCACTCTTGATTAACAGACGTTTGTCAGAAAGTTATGTTCCCACACTATAGAAAGTCTCACACATAATTCCCCTACACAAAGGAGGCCCCTCCACAGATCTAACCAATTACTGCCCCATAGCTATTCTATTGCCACTCACCAAAATACTAGAGAGATGCATTCATTCTCAAGTCTCAGATCATCTCCTTGCTAACAACCTCCTCTCCAACACACAACACGGTTTCTGACCTAACCATAGCACCACCACAGCCTTACTCTCTTTCTCTAACACTATCCTACAAAATAAAAATGCAGGTTATCTCTCCTCAGCTACCTTCCTAGACCTCTCTAAAGCTTTCACCATGGTCCCACACAAACAAGTCATCTCTCTTCTCAATAACCTATCCTTCTCTCAACCAGTCATCATCTGGTTTCAGAGTTACCTATCTGACCACCAACAAGCAGTTGTTTGGCAGGACACCCTATCCCCCCAACTACCAGTATCCATAGGAGTTCCCCAAGGGTCCATCTTGGGACCCCTACTCTTCTCTATTTTCACCAATAATCTAGCCTCAGCCACAACACATGGCACACTCATACAATACGCAGATGACTCAACCATCATCTGCACAGCCCACTCCCTCCCAGAACTGCAAAAAGTCACACAGGAAGCATTTTATTCTATTGAAAATTGGTTATCCGATGCCCAACTAATACTCAACCCAAACAAAACAAAATTACTAATCTTCCAACCCACCAAACCTACCCTAGACAGCTCTCACTTTAACATCACAGCAAAAGACACCACCACCATCCATCCTGTAGAACACACCAAATTACTAGGAGTAGAAATAGACAAACTGAACTTTGACATTCACATTTCCATGACCATTAAAAAAGTGCACAAAAAACTAGGAGCATTATATAGAAATCAGCAACTACTTACCAAAGCAGCTAAAATATCCGTAGCAAATGCTCATCTTATCTCTACCCTACTCTACGCCTCTCCAATATTTACTAACCTTAGACAATGTGATCTAAATAAGCTCGAAACCTGCTACAACAAAATTGCCAAATTCGCCACAGGGGCTTCCTACCGTACTCACCACTGTCTCTCACTAGCAGAACTGGTTAGAGCTCCCCCACCTCCTTCAATGGTACCAACTCACACTCACCCCCAAACTAATAAACCAACCACTAAAAGTCCCATCCCTCCAGAATCGACTCCAACCCTACATAACCACGAGATCACTAAAATCCAGCCACAAAAACCTTCTACAGGTCACAAGAGCCATTAACTCTGCTGGAGAAGCATTATTCTCCTGCACTGTAGCCAAACTCTGGATCTCCCTCCCATCCTCAATTACCTCTGTAACTTCTTGCACCCACTTTAAATCCTTACTAAAATCACACTTCAAAACTTGCCAGATATGCCCTTGCAACCCCCCCTCAAATACCATCCACTCCCCCCACCCTCTACCTCTTTCAGCCCCCTATCAACAACCTACTCTTAGCAAGTTTGGCTACTCATGTTCCCAGCTACCTCCCACATAATACTAACTTCTTGTAGCAACAACTGGTAATGGCTGTTATGTACCTCAAAAACAGATTGTATCAATTGTTCACTGATGAATCTCAACTACATTTGTAACCATGTTTAGTATATGTCACCATATTTTAAAACTGTACTATGTTCTACAGCTGTTTTGCATCTGTTTTCTTCTTGTCTTGCTTCCTTAACTTGACTAATGTCTGTATTTAAATGCTATGTTTTTTAACTGTATAATGCAAATAATACTTAATGTGGAGCTTTTCTCCCCAGGCCTGTGCTAAAAATGGACCTGTGTCCAGTCGGACTCTCCCGGTCAACAAATGTAAATAAATAATAATAAATAAAATGACAGTATTTTTGTTGATGTTAGTCTATTATTGCAGCTACTGTTGTTTTGGATTTCTTTTTCTTTAGAGCCATGATGACATATAAGCCATCCAGCTTCAAAAAAATGTTTTTCTTATGGGTATAAAATGCTAACCAGGATGCCCATTCTAAATGTGTATATTGTCTAGGGGCTTTCCACCTTGATGAGGACCACTCTGCCTGTGCTGCATTCAGATCAGAACAAAGTGGAGAGGCGTACGGATAAGGGGAGAGAGAGAGAAAAGGCCAAGGAATAGGAGTCTGGTCCAGCTCTGAAGATTTCCAAACAATTGGATCCATCCTCAACTCTGGATCCTGTTCAGTTTAGTTCTGCTACTTCTCTATTCCCAGAGCCCAGGTTCTCTCCAGAATCAGTTAGCCCCATGCTTAAATCACCTTTCAGGAAAGGTCCTTCCAGAGGATGACAGTGCCTTCATCCATGGCTTCTTCTTTGAGATTGGTGCAGTTGTCCAAGAGTCTTTCTGAAGCTGATGTTAAAAGAATAATGATGATGTTTTTGAGGACCCGGTATGGATTCTCCCATTGCTGACTTTGGACAGAGGGTCAGAACTTGCCCCTTCCTCCCCTTTGTTTATCACTCCTTCCCTGAGATGACCTTCAGGTTTAGGACACTTATATCCTATTGTCAGATCTGAAAGACTAGATGACTCCAACTATTTCTCTGATTTGTTCGACTCCTAAGTGCCTTAGATCTTGACGGGTCTCAGAGCAGAGAGTTTGGAGCTGGCATTGTGAGACTGGGGTTGACTCCAAAGCTTCTGATCTGTCCCTTCCCCTCAGAACTTTGGTTCTCAAAAGCTCAGCTCCACTGTCAGATTTGGAGTTGAGTCAGATTAGTTCTTGGAGCTTGCCATAGAAGGTTCCTAGGAGCCTACAGGGGCTGTGTTGGGACCTGTCTCAGCATCAGCATTAGAGGCCTTTGACAGAGTACTCTCACAGTCAAGGAAGCAGGCTTTGATTTCCCACTTGGATCTCCCTCTGCTCCCATGGAAGTCTTCAGGTACTTTGTCCTCTCTTTCTGTAATGACAGGAGAACCAGACCCTCAAAGTCTTAAAGCAGTTCACATCATGGACTACCCATCTGCTTTCGAGTCTTCCCCAAAACATTCCACTGAAGAGGTCCACTGAAAGCATAAGTACAAAAGGATGCACATGGACTCCATTCAGGAGTCTGTTACCAAAGAAACTGATTTTGATGAAGGGCAGTGGTCTCCCAGGTTCCCCCTTGAAGATGTCTCCTTTGGTGAGATGCTTAAGCTGCACAGACAGAAAGTGGGGTGGTCCACTGATGCTCCCTCCTGGGGGAATCAATATTCCTTGAGTCTTTTGGGGTTGACCTGTCTACATCTTGGGTGGTCCCTACCACTGGATAACTGGTTGACCTGGTTTCAAGGTGGGCAGGGAAATAAACAGTTGTAGCTGAATCATCCACTCGATAATCTGACAAAATGCTTATTTTGAAGCATGGGTCCTTCTATAAATTCTGTGGTGGTAGTGGTAGTCACCAGGAAAAAGCTCTATTGTCCATTCCCCCTAACAGAGAGATAGCAGATATATGTTTCATTGACCTTCACTCTCATGAACCTGAATTACTTGGCCTATGTTGCATTCTTTCAGAAGAACTTGTCTTAAGAATTCTCCAAGTCCCTCCCTGGGTCCTTAACTGTGGAAGATAGGAAATCCGTCATTACACAATTGGCTAGTTTTTAGTCCATGTCAAACATGTCCATGTGCCTTATTTCTAAAGTGGCAAATGGCACGTCAAGATCAGCAGGCACCAGACTAGCTGTTCAATGGCATGCCTGAATGTATCTCTGTCACTGTGCAAGAATAGCTGTTCGATGGCATGCCTGAATGTATCTCTGTCACTGTGCAAGAATAGCTGTTCGATGGCATGCCTGAATGTATCTCAGTCACTGTGCAAGAATAGCTGTTCATTGACAAGCTTGAATGTATCTCTGTCACTATGCAAGAATAGCTGTTCGATGGCATGCCTGAATGTATCTCTGTCACTGTGCAAGAATAGCTGTTCGATGGCATGCCTGAAGGTATTTCTGGATCAGCAAGCACCAGATTAGCTGTTTGATGGCATGTCTGAATGTATCTCTGGATCAGCAAGTACCAGAATAGCTGTTTGATGACATGCCTGAATGTATCTCTGGATCAGCAAGCAGCAGAATAGCTGTTCGATGGCATGCCTGACTGTATCTCTGGGACTTTGCAGAACAGCGAGCACTGAAATAGCTGTTTGATGGCATGCCTGAATGTATCTCTGAGTCTTTGCAGAACATTTTAAGACTTCCTTCATGGATGCCCCTCATGACAAATCCACACCTGTTGAGATTCACAGATAGGATGCAGGAAATCAAAATAGGGGAAGTTAACCCCACAAATAGACCAATCACCAATGGTGTCCCCCCAGTGTTCTGTGCTGAGACCCCTCTTGTTTGGCATACCAAAGGGCTGTTCCAGTGTGTGTCATTCCCCTTATTCAAGAAAAATTCCCAAAGGCCCACCCATACAACAGAAGGCAGCAGCACAAGAAATAAAAAAAGCTGTTGGACAAATGAGTCATCCAGGTGGTCCCACTAGACCAGCACGGGTGCAGCATCTACTCAAGGTTCTTTTTGGTACACTGAAAAACAGGGATCTCAGGTACATTTTGGACCTCAATTACATGAATCAGTATGTAAAACAGACAAAATTCTGGATGGTGCCAATTCAGTCCATCCTACCATTGTTGAGGAAGGATTACTGGATGTGCTTGATAGACTTCCTGGACTCATACTATCATATAAAAATGGACAGACACTCCAGAAGATTTCTCCACTGTTGGCTGGGAGCCAGTCACTTCCAGCTGTAAGTGGAGAAATCTTCTGGAGCTTATGTGTCTCAAGAGTGGGGAAATGTACTTCTATTTCGCTTGCCATTAAAACTGTTTTGAGGATGTCTGCTTGGTTGTCTTCTCCAAACCTTTCAGAAGATGTTACACATGAAGTTCTGATTTCTCCCTTGGATAGAAATTTGGTTTTGGACCATCTGCTTCATTAGTCCATACAAAGTGTGAATCAACTGCTTCAGCCATCCATATGAAATGTGATAATACGGGTCTGCTCATTCATGGGTTCTCTCAGGTTTTCAGCCTTCCTTCTCCAACTTGACCAAGTGATTTAATGTTCCACCTACTGCTCTCATTCATTGCAAAATAAACTGTCCCAGCAAGCTGTGAGTAAATGTTTATAACCTGTGGTAAGCAGTTTCCAAAAAGTAGGGGAACTCACAGAATTAAAGACAGTCTAATAGGTTTGTATGACTGTATACAAGACTTCTCCTTTCCCACCCTGGCAAACTTTAAATCCAACAAGGTTTCTTTTGAAAATGGGAATCTCTTCCTCCCTTTTGAGGGATTTCCCCCTTGTATGTCAGGGGAGGTTAGAAACTCTCCTTCTTCCTCTTGTAGGACAACAGTTTTATTTATTTTTGCATCTTATACCAAGTCTGTATCTTGTCTGTTAGCTTCCTTCTGAGCTGTTGATAACCTTAGATTTTTAAAAGTTGCTTTTCATCACATTCCTAGATCCACATAGATGCTTTAAAAGGTTTTCAGAGTGTGGATCACATTATCAGTTATCGGCATTTAGTCTATCCACTGCTATAAGGGTACATCATTGGTTAGTTCCTGTGATAACTTACTGCAGACTGGAAGGTGTTAACATAATTCCTTACATAGATGTCTGGCCTTCAGTAAGGGATCTTCTACACAGACTGGGATTCCAACAGAATTTACAAGATGCCTTTTTTGACTGATTCTCTCAAGGTTATTTTCCTGGGTGTGTCTCTAGGACACCTCAATTCAAAGAGCTTTTTTCCACAGGTAAAAAAAGCTCTGTATTAAGATATATTCCAGAGCCTTGCTACTTAGACTACTTTCTCAGAAAAGGAATTCCTCAAGATTCTGGATCTCATGTCATCTATGATTCTCACGATGACTGTTGCAAGACTTCATGTGGCAAAAATCCATTGGTAACTGTAATTTGTATGGTCAAAACATTTATAATAGGAGACTATTCAGTTTCAAGTTTTGTGATTTCTGAATAGGGAGATGTTTTGTAATAGAAACCATATTTTTCAGGCATAGATCACTCCTCAGCAATCTATAAGAGACCAAACAGAGGGAAAGGGCTTTAAGGTGGTCTGCATAAGGCAGGTTTATTACACATTGAAGTATTCTTTTGTATGGAACCTCTGAGGTCACTCTAGTTGCTGCATATGCCTGGTCAGGTACATACTGAAGGGAGCACTGTACTCTATAATTAGTCTGATAAGTGCAGAGTACAGTTGGATAATGGCCTTTTTGGACCTAGATGACATGCTCTTACTTATAAGTTGCACAACACAGAAGGATTTCCTCACCACTCTTGCCACATGTCTATGTATGTATCTAGATTCCTGACTGACTCTTGTATTATTAACATAGTTGACTTCCAAAAGGGTAAAATTATGCATTTCTTAGCATTGAGTTTACAACCATAGCTTTTGCACCATTTGTTAGTCTGGGATAGGCCTTCTTGAACAATGTTAGTGTCTGCATGGACAGGAGTCAATGAAAGCTCCCAGCTTGCAATCATCTGCAAACTTAGTCGACCATAAACTTTCAGTATTTGCTTTCACTCCAGAAAAATAGATGCCAAAAAGGAGCTGGCCCAGTACAAAGCCCTGGAGGACTCCACAAGTGACTGGCCTCTTGGTGGAGGTGGTCTCACCTACTTTGATCTCCTAGGTCCTATCAGTGAGCCAGTTGTCTATCCAGTGGGTGATAAAAGGGTGTAAACCTAATTTAGGAAGCTTGTCTATAATGTCTGAGTGGGGTAGTATATCAAATGTCTTGGCCAGGTTAAGGTAAGCTGTGTGCACATTCCTGCCCTCATCTGTTCCTTTGGTGACCATCTTAAAGAAGTCCACCAGATTTAATAGGCAAGACCTTCCTTTAACAAAGCCGAACTGTGATGGATCCAACATTTGTATGTTACCTATGTCATCATTTATCATGTCCATGATGATTCTTTCCATGGTCTTACATATGAGGCTGGACAGATATATGGCCTTGCAATTATTCAGATTGGTGGTTGGACCTCCTTTGTGTAAGGGAATGGCTGTAGCCATCTTCCATTCCTTGGGCACAAAGCCTGACTGCAGGTTTCAGTTGAAAAGTGATTCAAGTGGACCAGAGAGGTCATATTTCATACTAATTAGTAAACATACCAGGATGTTATCAGGGCCATCGATGCAATGTTTTGGCCTTGGAAAGTGCATTGATGATCTGTTTCCTAATAATGGTTGGCAGGATTGTTATGTGGTATTTCCTTTGGACTACTGGGTAGAAGTGGTGGGAAAAATTTGAGCTGAACTTGTCTCCCGAAAGTTGGCAATGGCCTCTGGTTCAGTGAGGGTGATGCCATTTACAATAAGTTCTGCACATTGCTGCATATTTCTGTTGAGGTTACAAACAAATCTGTGATTGTCCTTTGCCTGGTAAGTAATTTTTTCTTCACGTTTAGCGCTTGAAGTAGTAATTGGCACTTTTAGCTAACTGTTTAGATTGGTCAGGGTTTTTTTGGTATGTTAGGCTTTGTCCCTCCTACACTTGGCCAATTGTTTTTCTTTTGTTGTATAACCAAATTATATTATGATTCCGTGTGGGTGGCTTGTCTTTTGAGTTTGTCTTATTTTTAATACGAATGGGCAGAGCTTGTTGTGTGTAGCTATCAATACAGCTGTACAGGGATTCTGTAACTAGATCAGCATATGCTGTGTAGTGTGTGCTGGGTTAGAGGATGCTTAGAATTTAGCCAATGCGTTGCTTAGTAGAGAGAGGTTAGCCTTGAAATAGTTCATAGGTTAGTACTAGGCTAACTGCCCTTGCGAGCCATTTTAAAACCTAGCCAATTATCCCTTGTGAGACTCAAACCCTGTACCTTGTGTTTGTAAGGCAAACACCTTAACCATTAGGCCACCCTCCCACCAGTTCCTAAAGGGTTTTGGTTTTGCTGAGTCCCCGAATTTAATTTTTATTTCAAATAATACTGCCTTATGGTCAGATCTGATGGGTGATGACTTTACACTGACTGAGGAAAGTACAGTTGTGTACACTTACCATAAATTTAGATGTTTGAGTGTATTCACTGTTGCAGTCATTACACTTGGGTTATCTGCCTGCAGGTAGCCCTCAGTCGGCCCGAATATCAGAGACTTAATATTTCTGTGTTGGATGCTGTCGCTACAGGACTGACGTCAGGTCGTCAGGGGTATAAAAACAGGCAGTCAACGTCATTACATCAGTTTTTCTTGCCCCAAATGTCAGGAGCCCCCCAAAATAGGGAGCTAAGTTATGGTGGGGAAAACACCACCAGTAAAAAGTAAATACCAATACCAGTAGTAATAGCCATAGAGAAGAGAGAGAGAGAAAAAAACAGGGGGCTGGAGGGAGGGAAACCAGGACTGCAACAGTGAATACACTTGAACATTTACATTTATGGTAAGTGTACACAACTGTACTATGTTCTTTGTGTTTCACTGTTGTAGTCATCACACTTGGATGGATTCCCAAAGCTGGGGAATGGCGGAGGCAGTCAAGAAGAATTAGGGCTGGCTAGTAAGCCTTGCAAGACTGCTGTTGCAAAACCTGCCCTGGATTTGGGAAAGATAGGCAGGTGGTAATGCTTAATGAAGGTGTGTACAGAACTCCAGGTAGCAGCTTTCAGGATGTCCCTGGTAGGGACTCCCCTGAGAAATGCTGTAGAGGTAGATGTTGCCCTAATGGAATGTGTTCTGACTCCCAGAGGGGTTGGTTTCCCATGGTGTTTGTAGCAGAAATGGATGCAGTGTGCTATCCATTTGGAAATTGTTTTGAAATGGCCTTACCCTCTGCCTCTGGTGCAAAGCTGACTAGTAACTGGTCAGATTTTCTGAAGGGCTTAGTCCTATCAAGGTAGAATCTGAACTGTCTATGCACATTCAAGGAGTTCAGGATCCTTTCCCCTTTATTTTGAGGATTATGGAAGAAGGTTGGTAAATGGATGGATTGGTTGAGAGCCACACTCGACACCACTTTAGGCATAAAGGAAGGGTTGGTCCTGAGGGAAACCCTGTCAGTATGGAAAATAATGAAGGGTTCCATAACCATCAGTGCTTCAAGCTTAGACACTCTTCTAGCTGAAGTGATTACTAGAAGCAAGGCTGTTTTCCAAGAGAGGAATTTTAATTCTGCTGAAGCAGCAGGTTCTAGGGGGGGGGGTGAGCTTTTCCATTACAAAGTTAAGGTCCCAAGCAGAGGTGGGTACTCTTCTTGGTGGCCTTAAGTTGTTTGCTCCTCTCAGGAACTGTTTGATGAGGGGGATAAGAGAAAAGAGGTGGCTCAGTGTTGTAATCAGCAGAGATGGCAGAGGCATGGATCTTAATAGAGGAGAAGGATAGACCTGTGTGGAGTAGTTCTGCTAGGTAATCCAGGATTAGAGGTAAGGAGGGCAGTGTTGTGTCCTCTCCTTTACAATGAATCCAGGAACAATATCTTTTCCACTTATCAGCATAGGGTTTCCTTGTACTGGGTCTTCTGGCTTCAAGAATGATGTCCAGCACCTGTTTGCTTAGGGTTGCTGGTGGGGAATGCAAGGAATAAGCCAGGCTGCAAGATTTAGGGTTTTCAGTTGAGGATGTAAAATCTGGCCCTCCTGCTGAGAGAGCAGGGTTGGTGACTGGTGCAGGTGCCAAGGTGGCACCATTGTCATGCTGCGCAGGAGTGGGCAACAGCGCTGACATGGCCAGTCCAGGGCAATAAGAATTGTCCTTGGCCTGACTTGTTTTATCTTGAGTAGTACTCTTGAGAGAAGGGGCAGGGGGGGGAAGGCATAGATTGAGAGGTTTTCCCACTGGAAGGATAGGGCATGCACTTTCCAGGCCCGGCTGTGAGCATTCCTGGCACAGAACTTGCTGAGCATGTGGTTGTAGGTAGAGGCAAAGAGATCCCCCTCTGGGGTCCCCCATTTCTGAATCAGAAGGTTGAAGGTGCTGGGCTCCAATTTCCACTCATGTGGGTCTAGGAGATTTCTGATTAAGTTGTCTGCTAGTGAGTTTTGTTTGCCTGGCAGGAATTCAGCTTGTAGATGGACTTGGATGCCCAAGGCCATGTTCCACAGGGCCATGGCTAACCTACAGAGAGGGTAGGAATGGGTTCTCATCTGCTTGTTGACGTACCACATAACTGTGGTGTTGTCTGTTTTTATTAGCAGTTGTCCTGGAAAGAGTAGGGATCTGAAAGCTGTCAGACCATTCTGTACAGCTAGCATCTCTTTTTGGTTAATGTGCAGCTGAATTTGACTTGGGCTCCAGTGGCCCTGAATACATTTGCCAGCCATGTTAGCCCCCCCAGGCATAGTCTGATGCATCTGTAGTAAGGGTCTTGGTGGCATGGGGTTGAGTAAATGACAGGCCCTTGTTGTGATTGCAGGCTTCTGCCCACCAAAGGAACTCTGTCCGTAGACAGGGTATGATAGGAATGACTGTTTCCAGGTCCTGAGAATATTGGCAGCAAAGACTTTTTAAGTACCATTGAAGTTTCCTCATAAGTAGTCTTGCATATGGAATTAGCAGTATACATGAGGCCATGAACCCTAGGGCCTGCAGTATTTTTCTTGCGGATAGCTGGGTTCTGGTGGCCATTTGTTTGAAGTAGTTTGTCCGATAGACTTGCTTTTCTGAAGTGAGGAATGCCATCTGGGAAGTTGCATCCAAGGTTGCTCCCAGGAATACAATTTTTTGACTGGGTACCAGTTTAGATTTCTTTTCGTTGATGGTGTACCCCAAGGAATTGAGAAGGTTTTTTACAAATGTCAGGTGCTAAGCAGCAACTCCTGACTGTCTGCCTGAATCAGGCAGTCAACCAAGTACAGGTAAATTTGGATATTTCTCTGCCTGCAGTATGCAATGGCTGGAGCCAGGCATTTTGTGAATACCCTGTGCGCAGTAGATAAGCCAAAGGGAAGTCCAGAGAACTGATAATGCATAGATCCTGCCCTGAAATGTAGATACTTTCTTCCTTTCCTTATGGGGATGTGCAGATAGGGTTCTTTTAAGTCTAGGGTGACCAACCATGCATCCTTGGCTAGCATAGGAATAAGCTGTTGCAGGGTAAGCATTTTGAATTTTGGTACCACCAGGAAGGTGTTGAGAATTGAAAGATCCGGGATTGGGTGCCAAGAGCCCTCTTTCCTGGGTACCAGGAAGAGTCTGGAGTAGAATCCTTGACCCATCTGTTCTACTGGAACAGGTTGAATAGCTCTGCTATTGAGCAGGGAAAGTACTTGGTTTTGAGCCTCTGCCCACTGGTTTGGAGGAAGGTTTGGAAACCCGCTTGGGGCTGGCAGTGAATGGAAATAAAATTTGTACTCCTGGGTCACAATGTTGAGGACCCACTGGTCCTGAGTGATGGACATCCAGTTTTTTGCATGAAGGGCAGGTTTTCTTCTTAGAGGCACGAGGAATTGGGCAGGACTGTGAAGTGGAGTGAAGAAGTCATTGTGAGCTTTTTCAGTAAGGAGATGGCTTATCACTCCCTGCTTTAGGGGTGGGGGCATTCCATTGCTTAGATCTCTGCATATCCTGAGACTGTAGTCTGGGTGGTCTGTTTCCCCTAGGTCTGGTTTGAGAAGGCCTGGAGGGGACTGGAAAGGACCAGTGTTTTGAAGGGCAATGCCTACTGAATCTAGGGGGTTGCACTTGTAAGAATTCTTTAACAGTCTGCATAGATTTTGCCTTTATTCCCATCTTTTTTAAGAACCTCTTCTACTTTGGTGCCAAAAAAACAGTCCTTATTCAAATGAGCATCTAGTAATTTTGATTTGACATAGTCTGACAAGGTCTGCTCCTTCAGCAAGCATGTGTTCTCAGTACAGAAACAGTGACTACTGCCCTTCAAGATGCTTCTAGGGCATCAAAGCTGCACTGCAAAGTATGCTTACTGACTTGGCTTGTAGAGTGCATAAGCTCCTGCAATTCTTTATTTTCTGCACAGTCTGAAAAAGTTAACATTTTTTATTTAATGAGTTCCATAATATGCTACTGGTACTTCAGCATGTGAAACTGGCAATTCAATGTCCTAATAGCAAGAGTTGAGGAGGTATATACCTTCTTACCCCATCTGTCCAGAGCTCTGGAATCCCTATCTGAAAGGGTGGGATTCTTGACTGTAGTAGCCTTGATACCTTTAAGCACCTGGGAAATGATCTCTGGGTCAGCAGTAGGATTCTTGAAAAGAAACTTGTGTGTATCAGGTACTCTGTAGTACCTGTCTGGTTTCCTAGGAGCAGGAGGTAAAGTGTCAGGAGTAACACTGGATCCCATGAAAACATCATCCACAATAACCAGGACAGGGGTATAGCTAAAGGCCTGTGCTGAGGCAATTCTAAAAATTCTCGGTGTCTCTTTTTGGACTGAGGATAGTCTTGTCATTCCCAATGGAAATGCTCTCTTAAAGTATGCAAGGTTTCACCAAAAGAAAAATCCTCTGGAGGGGAGGCAGAGGGAATGGATTGCTCTGCATCTGAATCCTCATAGGCAGATAAGGGCATGTCTTCATAATCTGAAATGTCAGAGTCATCGGACTCCTGGTCTTTAGAAGCTGAAGGGGACTGGATTTTTTTATCTCTTTGCAGGGGAAGACTGACTTCCCCTAATCAGCATTATAAGGTTTTCAGCCTTTCTAAGCATTTGTTTTTGTGGCATGGGAGCCTGAGCATGCACTTTGGTCATCGATTTTCTAGGCATAGTGCATACTCTGGGCCTAAGAAACTTAGTAGTTTTGGTAAGAAATGAAGTTGTCGGTTTGATTCGAACATCAGTAGAATGAAGAACTGCCTCAGACGCTGGTGCCTGCACAGCGGCTCTGGACCTATCCAAGGTAGAGACAACTGCAGGTTCCATGGTTGAAGAAAAGTCTCGCGGCATACCAGACTCTGAATGGGTCTCAGTAGAGGCCTGCAAATCCATTGAGGTAGGCATCAGGGACTGCAAAGGCACCTCACTGAGTACCAGCGAACTGGCGACTAGCTTAACAGAAGCATCGTTGGCAATTTTGGACCCATGCAGTCTGTATCTGTCTTTATCCTTACTTTTTTTGGAATATCGGTAGTCTGATGGCTTACCAAAGCCATTTCAGAGCGAAAGAATGTAGCGACAAAGAGAGCCCGATGACGAATGGTTCGGACATTAAACAAGGCACAAAACTGATAACAAGGGAAGGCGTGGTGTGGGCCTAAAAAGAGGATGCAGTAAGAATGAAAATCTCTTTGAGGTATTTGCTTTCCACAGGCAAGACAATTGTTAACTTTTTCTGACATCGGTTAGAGCAAGAAAAAAGGATCCCCAATGGGGTACTTACTTTCCAGATTATTCAATTCGCAAACAAAAATTCAGATAGCGGCCGGCCGGCACTTGCGAACTGTTTCTGCTTCTGGCTCCTTGGCAAGAAAGACTGATGTAATGGCGTCAGCTGCCTGTTTTTATACTCCTGATGACCTGACGTCAGTCCTGGAGTGACAGCATCCGACGCAGAAATATTAAGTCTCTGGTATTTGGGCCGACTGAGGGCTACCTGCAGGCAGGTAATAACTGCAACAGTGAAACATGAAGATCACCATCCCTTCCCCATGTTCATGTGTACAGGGTCATGGATGTTTGTAACTCTGGCAGGAGAATGGACCAATTGTTGATAAATTGTTCTTATTTTACTTATGGGGCCTTGGGAAAGTGCTTAAACTGCTTTTTACTGTGCTTTTGTGAGACAAAGTTATTTTTTGCTACTTTCCTGTTTTACTGAGTGTTGCTGTTAAGCTTCCCTAAAAACAATTGCATTTTCCGGCTTGACCATGGAACTAAGTTCTGGTAACTAATCAGCCATTTCCATTATAGCAGGATGGTAATTTGTTGCAGCCAGAAATGGGTGACTGACTCTGCTGTGGTCAAACGTAGATCCTCACACTTTCTCTTTGGATCCCTCAGGTGTCGTCCTTACAGTCACCATGTGCCGGGGGGGGTAGCCACATCCTCTGCATCTGTTGGGGGTTCCCTCAGTAGGTACAGGAGAGCCACATTTGTCTAACATGTAAGCAGAATGTATGCCCCTGTTTAGCCAGAATGTATTGCACAGCTATGGGGGAAACTGTTGTTAGCAGTACTAGATCTGCTTACGTTAACTTTACCATCATAAAGAGACATAAAATGAAACATTTAAGTTCTCTGTGTCATTTTCTCAGGAATAATCTGTTGGTCTTGGTTCAGGTTGTTGTGCAGGTTCTTGACTCTTCTTGTGAAATGGTTTCTGGTAAAAGAAAATGGGATTCTTCTTTCCCTGAAGAGTTAAGATGTACAATTTGTAGGGAATATGAATGAATGGCTTTACTTGAAAACACAGACGATGAGAACACTGAGACCGGAAGATCGACAACTGAGATGGCCGACAGTTTAAAAGCCCGACGCTGAGAACACCAACATGTTAAGGTAAGTGTGTGATAGTGACAGACTTTAGGGTTAGGGGCGGGTTAAGTGAGTTAGGATTAGGGCGTGGTTAGGTGAGTGTGCGATAGTGACGGTCCTTAGGGTAAGGGTTTGGGTTAAGGTTAGTGCATAGATAGTTGTGTATGTAAAGTTTAGTGTAGGTTTGTAAGGTTTTTGGTGTGCTTGTGTTGTGTGTGTGTTTTTTGGAAAAGGTATTTGTTTTGTTTTGTTGATTGTGGGGATTGTGGTTTGTCGGGCATGTGAAGTTTCATGCTTTTAAACTGTCGGTCATCTCAGTTGTCTATCTTCCGGTTTCGGTGATCTTGTCGTCGGTGTTTTGGCGTGTCAGTGTTTTGAAGTAGACCCAAATTAACAGATGCATTTTTTTTATTTTCAGGTTTCTGATTCAGATTCTGACAAGAGCATGGTATCTAAGTCTCCCTGTGAGGGATTCACTTTCTCTGAGACTATTTACAGAACATGCCAGTGTTTTCAGTGGGAGAATACTGATGTTTCTTAGTCCCTTAGAAAATACTATGAATTGCTGCAACTCGAATTTCCATAACCCTCAGCCAATCTCCTACTGTTGTCATCACTGGAGGATGTGTTTATCAGTCAGTGGTTTCCCCAGCAGCCAACTTGCTGCCCTGAAGAAAGCATATAGAATGTACAAAGCAACAATCCCAGACCTGACACAGCAGCTTCAGCTTTAGTTAATCCAGCTACTGCCAATCATTTTAATTCTAATACTTTTCCTTCTTTTGACAAAAATGGCAAAACTACGTATAAGTTTGGGGGGAAAGTATACACTTCTGCAATGCTATTTTTAGAATTCTGAATTGTCAGACTTGTATGTTAAAGTTTATACTGACTAATTGTGAATGTATGAGGACTGTTTTGCCTGCAGATTCCTTTTGTGAAGAAAATGCTGTTTTGTGCAGTTTATTGTCTTTGTTTTTTGAAGTCATTATTCTTTGTTTGAAGTGTGTTTATGACTCCGTAGATACTACTTCCATGGTTGGTGCCACCGGTACTATTTTGAGGAGCTTTGCCAGGCTGCATTCTAAATAATATCACAAAAGATGTCAAAAATGAAATTTAGAATTCTCCTTTTGATAGAGATTTAATTTTGGTCCTTTACTTCAGATGTTATCCAAAATGTAATGGCAAGGTAAGGATTCAAGGAATTTCTCAAATGTTTTACTTTTTGGCTCCCTTGTCCAATTTGTGCAAGAAACAAAATAAACTAGTCTCAGCAAAATCTCATTTTTCAGAAAGACTGTTTAACTGAAAACTAATCCTTCTTTTATGCTTAAAGTGTTACCCGAGTTTACTTGAAATCAACTGTTCTCTTTTCTTTGCAGAAAGTAGAATTAAGGAAGAAAGAATAATTTGTACTTTGGACGTCTACAGACAGCACAGGTACTCTCCTGATAGACCAGAACCTTTCAGAACTTCCACTCAGATGTTCATTTTTGTGAAGGTTAGAAGAAGGGACAACCTGTGTTAAACAGACTATTTCCAAGAGGTTGTCTCAGGCGATTATCTTTTGTTATTCCTACCACAACAAAACTATCCCGGGGAGTGTCAAGGCACACTTTGCCAGGGCCTTGACCTCTTCTCTGGTTTTTTGAAAAGCGTTGGATGCTGAACGTATTCTAGAGGAGCTTTTCTCCCCGGACCTCCGCTGAAAATGGACCTATGTCCAGTCGGACACTCCCGGTCAACAAATATGAATAAATAAATAAATAAATAAATAAATAGAAGCAGCAACTTGTTCCTCTGTGCATACTTCTGCAAATCACTATAAACTAGATTCCTTTTGCAGGTCTATTTTAGGGTTTTCTAGGACCATTCTCCAGGGGCTCCTGGCCACTTCCCCTTCTACCTCCCAGCTGTTTGAAGCTGTGATAATCTACCCATATAGCTTAGGCTACTGCAGAAGTGATCAGTATGAAGGACGTAGCACAGCTGTGTAAGTAAACATAGCATAACAGCGGATGTTCGAATGATCACTGCTGCAGTAGCTGCTCCCCCCCTTTGTCTTTTGGTGTATTTTTTATGCCAGGATGTGGACATGTATTTTAATTTTCCTAGCAATGTTCTTTCAGGGCTTAGCCTCCATGTCTCAGTTGGCATAAAATCTCAGAAGGGGCTTGGTGATAAAACCAGTCTTTTAAGTCAGTTCAGCTCACGCTGACTAATGGTTCAGGTGTGTGGAAGGTGCCCTGAAGGTTTGGAAGCTTGATGGCTGTTATATTGTATGCAGGACATAACACATACAGCTAAGGCCACTACAGCAGTGATCATTGAAACACCTGCTGTTACAGTAAGTTACTTACAGAACTTTATTGTCTCCCCTTTTCTCCTATTCCTCCACATTAATCTGTAACTACAGATGCTTCAGATGTTGCTTGGGGGTATTAATGGGGGTAAAGGTACAAGGCCTGTCTGATTCCTTAGAGATCAAATAACGTAAATGTGAAAGATGTTGGCTGTGGTTTATTCCTTAAAAGCAGTTCATCATCTGTGGCCCCCAGGAACTCTCCAGGTGATTACCAATACCACCATAGTGATGTGATACATCAGACAAGCAAGGGGCACTTGTTTCTACCCCCTGTGCAGGCTGGCTGTGGCAGACAGGCTGAGCAGGATAAGAACAGACCCTCAAGAATGGAAATTGAATGAGGGAGTCTTACAAGAATTGATCCAATTGTGGGGAATAAACTAATACGTCTTTTATGTTTTACAAGAACTGATCTACTTGTGGGGAATACCTAAGGTAGACCTGTTTGCTTCCTTACAAAACAGACAACATAAGAGATTCTGCTCCAGAACTCCATGCATACAGGCCTGGAAAACAGATGCATTTTCATTTCCATGGATAAGAATATTCTTTTATGCATTTTCATCCTTTCTGCTGATACCCAAGCTAATTCAGAATATTCAGATTGGCTTTTCAAAAGTCCAAGGAACATTGTTTCTCCTTTCTAATGGAATTGGTCGCAGACAATTGCTCAAGCTTTTTCACAAACTGCACCTACTTTCATAAGACAGCCTGAGTCTGATTTACCCCAGTCTCAAACATCTTTAACTAAGGGCTTGAATGATTCAGTTCTAATACCTTTTAAGCAACTCTTTTCAGTGAATATGGCAGAAGTACTAAAGGAGGGAAGGAAATCTGCCACCAGAAAATCCTGTATTGCCAAATGGAAGAAATGTTCTAGTTGATACCTAGTCAATAAGCAGGGCCCTATTCGGAATTATGTACCACAGGTGTTCAAATATCTGTACGAGTTTCTCACCTGTGGCCTTTGCTACTTCTCTAGCAAGGTGCGTATTGCAGTCACTTCAGTATGAATCCTCCACCTTCCTTGTTGTTGTTATCAAAACAGGTCCTTAAAGGAGTGTTATACCTGACACCACAATGCAGAAATGTTGCTCCTGCCTGAGATCTTACATTTGTGCTGGAAAAGTTGACCACATCTCTGTCTGAACCTGCATAGCAAGTAGATTTAAGGTTGATTACATGGAACGCTGTTCTTATAGCTTTGACATCTACAAGAAGATGAATCTAAATTGCAAGCTTTTGTGGTGAGTGAATGCTATTTGGTCTTTTGTAGATATAGGGTCTCATTAAAAACAAATCTGTAATTAATGTCCAAAGTTGTTTCAGAGTATACTTTGAATCAAGCTATTAGTGTCCCAGTGTTCTGTCCACACCTCGGGGGAGAAAGGATTCTGCATTCTTCTAATGTGCATAGGTATCTTAGGTGCTATCTTAACAGAACCAAGTCATTTATTTATTTCTTATGTTGGTAGTAAGAAATGACAACCCATGTGAAAGGCTGATCGGGTATTTAATTCTTTATGTCAGGACTAAGAAATGACCACCCATGGAAAACAGTCTGGTTTAAGTTGGCTGTCCTCAGCTAACTGCCTTTTGTTATGCCCACCATGTTAAACCAGTTTTAGGCAGTATCAAGGCTCACTCTAAGAGGACCTTGTCTTCAGTGGTATATTGGAAAGGGGTGGGCTCTAAAAACATTCTAGAGGCAACTACACAGTCCTCTGTACTTGCCTTTACAAAGCATTACAAACTGAATTCATTTTTAGAGCTACAACTGGCTTTACACGGAACATTCTCCAGTGCGTCCTGAATCCATATCCTTCCTCCTCCCGGATTGGATCAACCCATATGGCGTAACGGCTGCTGGATCAGCGGGAATGATCAGCACAGTTTACCTGGGTAAGGTGCACGTACTGGGAACAGCAGATGTTCAAATGTTTCATTGCTGCAGTAGCCACACCCACTCTCTATAGTCGTAGGCTTGTCTACAGTTTTTCTTGGAAAACAGTTTGGCTTAGAAAGTGTCTAAGTGCACTTCTCTTATATACTGTGACTGCACTTCAGCAGTTTAAAGAAAACTGTACTGTCTGCTGCTGCTTTAAGTAGTTGTAGGTAGGTTGTGTGCTCCTATTACACTTAGGCTCCGAACCAGCCATTCTACATTAAGGAAGTGTTTTTATACACGCTTGCGGCAGAAGTGTGCTGATCTAGCTTAAACAAACTAGAGATCTTGTCAGTTCCTCCAAAGCTAATTATGAAGCAAAAATAGCCTCCCTAGCTAAGGATAATCACAAGGCATTATTTAACTATATCCGAAATGTAAAAGGGGGTACCCAGCTATGCGATGAACTGGTTGTGGATGCCACCACCCACACTCAACTGAAGGTAGTAGCCAACCTGTTAGATAACAGATTAACTTCACCCCCCTCCCCAAATTATACCTGCCACCATTCCTCAGCCTATTATTTCAAGAAAACAGGTCATCTTGGTGCTGTCAAAGGCCAAATACACAGCATCAATGGGACCAGACAACATCTCAGCTTGTATTTTAAACAACTTATAACATGAACTACCAGACAGTACAGTTGTGTACACTTACATAAATGTAGATGTTTGAGTGTATTCACTGTTGCAGTCATTACATTTGGGTTATCTGCTTGCAGGTAGCCTTCAGTCGGCCTGATTAACAAAGTCTTGGGTCCTGCGTCAGTTGTCCCTTCTTCCATGACGTCAGGTCGTCAGGGGTATAAAACATGCAGCCAACGCCATTACATCAGTTTTTCTTGCCCCAGATGTCAGGTGCCCTCCTAATGGGAAGCAATTAAATATAAAAGCACAAAGATATACCTCCAACAAAAAAGCAAATACACCAAAAAGGCTTTTAAGCATAGTAAAGGAAAGTAGAGGTATAGCCAAAAGAAGTTAGGGGGCTGGAGGGAAGGTAACCAGGACTGCAACAGTAAATATACTCGAACATCTACATTTATGGTAAGTGTACACAACTGTACTATGTTCTTTGTGTTTCACTGTTGCAGTCATTACATTTGGGTAGATTCCCAAAGCTATGGTTGGGAGGAGGAATTTAGATAGCATTAGGGCCAGCTATAAGGCCCTGCAAGACTGCAGTGGCAAAGCCAGCTCTGGATTTAGAGAAAATTGGCAAATGATAATGCTTGGTGAAAGTATGTACAGAACTCCAGGTAGCAGCTTCTAGGATGTCCCTGGTAGGGACGCCTCTGAGAAGGGCTGTAGAGGTAGATACAGCCCTGGTGGAGTGAGGTCTGATCCCATGGGGGATAGGTTTTCCATGGTGCTTATGGCAGAAACGAATGCAATGGCTTATCCATTTAGAAATGGTTTGCTTTGAAATAGCCTTCCCCTCTGCCCCTGCAGCAAATGCCACCAGCAGTTGTTCAGATTTCCTTTGAGGTTTAGTCCAGTCCAAGTAGAATCTAAGTTGTCTGTGCACATCTAAGGGATGCAGTATCCATTCTCCTTTATTCTGTGGATTGGGAAAGAAGGTTGGCAAATGAATGGACTGATTAAGAGCCACACTGAATACCACCTTGGGCATGAAGGATGGATTGGTTCTGAGGGACACCCTGTCCGCATGAAAGATGATGAAAGGCTCCATTGCCATAAGGGCCTGTAATTCAGATACCCTTCTAGCTGAAGTGATTGCTCAAAGGAAAGCTGTTTTCCAAAAAAGAAATTTTTAGTCTGCAGTAGCAGCTGGCTCGAAAGGAGGTAGAGTGAGTTTCTCCAAGACAAAGTTAAGGTCCCAGGCTGGGGTTGGAGCTCTCCTGGGTGGTCTCAATTTTTGGCCCCTCTGAGGAACTGCTTGAGCAGTGGATGAGAGAAGAGGGGAGGTTCTGTGTTATAATGTGCTGAAAGGGCTGAGGTGTGGATTTTAATGAAGGAAAAAGACAGGCCCTTGTGAAGCAACTCAGTTAAGTATTGTAAAATCTGAGGTAAATTGGGCACTGCTGTGCTCATCCCTTGAGATTGGTTCCAGGCACAGAATCTTTTCCATTTTTCAGCATAAGATTTTCTAGTACTAGGCCTCCCTGCCTCTAAAATGATATCCATCACAGGTTTGCTGTGGGATGATAAAGGAGAGATTAAGTAATTAGCCAGGCTGAAAGGTTCAGTGTTAGAAGCTGAGGGTGCAGAATCTGGTTCACCTGCTGAGACAGCAGGGAAGGAGTCTGAGGCAGGTGCCATGGAGATAACCGTGACACACTGTGCAGAGAGGGTACCAGTATTGGTGCGGCAAGTCTGGAGCAATTAAAATCATCCTTGGTTTGTCCTGTCGGATTTTTAGTAGTACTTTAGAGAGTGGAGGCAGAGGGGGGATGGCATAGACTGATAGGTTTTACCAGCTGAAGGACAGAGCATCCAATTCCCAGGCTTGTTTGTGGGGAGCCCTTGTGCAAAATTTGTCCAACTGGTAGTTTTGGGGAGGGGCAAACAGGTCTATATCTGAGATCCCCCATTTGCTTGTCAACATGTTGAAAATCCTTGGTTCCAGTTTCCACTTGTGTGGGTCCATGAGGTTTCTGCTTAGTCAGTCTGCCAATGTATTTAATTTTCCTGGCAGGAATTGAGCTTGTAGGTGCACTTGGTAGCTCAAGGCTGTGTTCTACAATGCCATAGCTAGTCTGCAGAGGGGGTACGAATGTGTACCCCCCTGCTTGTTTATGTACTACATAACAGAGGTGTTGTCCGTCTTTACCATTAGTTGTCCTGGAAGAATGTGGTCCTTGAAGGCTGTCAGAGCATTCTGTACAGCTAACATTTCTTTTTGATTGATATGCAGGTGCATTTGACTTGGGTTCCATTTGCCCTGAATGCACTTCCCTGCCAGGTGTGCCCCCCATGTATAGTCTGATGTGTCTGTTGTTAGTGTTTGGGTGGCAGGGGGTGGTGTGAAAGGTAGTCCCTTGTTTTGGTGGCAGGCCTCTGCCCACCAAAGGAACTCTAGGCGTAGTCAAGGTATGATAGGAATCATTGTTTCCAGGTCTTGAGAATGTTGACACCATAGGCTTTTTAGATACTACTGTAGTTTCCTCATATGCAGTCTTGCATATGGAATTAGAATAATGTAGGAGGCCATGAACCCCAAGGCTTGCAGTATTTGTCTTGCAGATAGCAGGGTTTTTGTGGCCACTTGTTTGAAGTAGGTTGTCAAATGAATTTGTTTCTCTGGAGTGAGGTAAGCCATCTGGGAAGTTGTATTCAAGCTTGCTCCTAGGAATATAATTTGTTGACAGGGTACCAGGTGTGATTTCTTTTCATTTATGGTGTACCCCAGACAAGTTAGATCCCTTTGTACAAAGGCCAGATGATTCAAAAGTATGTCCCCGCTTTCTGCCTGAATTAGGCAATCGTCCAGGTATGGGTATATTTGAATATTTCTTTGCCTGCAAAATGCAATAACTGGAGATAGGCACTTTGTGAATACCCTGGGTGCAGTAGATAAGCCAAAGGGCAGTGCAGAGAACTGATAGTGCGTGTAGCCTGCTTTGAAGCGTTGGTATCTTCTACAAGATTCCCTGATTGGGATGTGCAGGTATGCTTCTTTTAAATCTAGTGTTGCCAACCAGGCATCTTTGCCTAGCATAGGAAGTAATTGGTGAAGAGTCAGCATCTTGAATTTTGGAATCTCCAAAAAAGTGTTTAGAGTAGAGAGGTCCAGGATAGGATGCCATGAATTGTCCTTTCTGGTGCCAGGAAAAGTCTGGAGTAGAAGCCTTGTCCCTTTTCCTCTTCTAGTACCAGATGAATAGCCCCCATGCTTAAGAAAGAAAGTACTTGTTTTTGGGCCTCTGCCCACTGATTTGGAGGTAGGTCCAGCCACCCGCTTGGTGTTGGCAATGTGTGGAAGTGAAATCTGTATCCCTGGGACACTATATTTAAAAAACATTTATCCTGGGTAATGAGCTCCCAATTCTTTGCATGAAGAGCAATCTTCCCCCCAAAGGGGCAGTCAGTTGATAAGTGCTTGGAAGTTTTAAAAGGAAGTCATTGAGACAGTTTACCATAGGGGGAGTCTTATTATTCCCAGATTTGGAAGTAGAGGCCCCCCACTGCTTAGTTCTGTGTCCCCCCTGGGACTGAAACCTGGGGCTTTTGCTTTGTCTGGGTTTGGCTTGAGAAGACCTGGAAGGGGCTGGAAAGGACCAATTCTTAGAGGGCCAGTGCCTACTAAATCTAGGAGGCTGAAAAATATTTAACAGTTTGCATAGATTTAGCTTTATCTTCCATCTTTTTAAGAACTTCATTAGCCTTGTTGCCAAACAGGCGGTCCTGATTTAAAGGAGCATCCAACAATTTAGCTTTAACATGATCAGGCAAAGATTGCTCCTCCAAGCATGCCTTCTGAGCACAGACCCAGTAACAGCAGCCCTGCAAGAGGCCTCTAATGAATCAAAACCACATTGCAAAGTATGTTTTCCAACTTGTTTAGCAGAATGCATTAAATTCTGTAATTCTTTATTTTCCACACAGTCAGGAATTAACATCATTTTCTGTTAAAGCAGTCCAATAACATGTTGCTGAT
Organism: Protopterus annectens; assembly: GCF_019279795.1. NCBI lineage: Eukaryota > Metazoa > Chordata > Ceratodontiformes > Protopteridae > Protopterus > Protopterus annectens. The sequence goes on along the minus strand of NC_056740.1, from coordinate 464,263,860 downwards.
ACTTTAACATACGAAACTGGCAGTTTAAAGCCCTAATGGCCAAGGCTGCAGAAGTGTAAACCTTCTTACCCCATCTATCCAACGCCTTGGAGCCTCTGTCAGAAGGGGTAGGATTTTTAGTAGTAGAAGCCTTAATGCCCTTGGGCCCCTGTGAAATAGTCTCTGGATCTGCAATAGGATTTTAAAAAGGAACTTGTGGGACTTAGGGACCCTGTAGTATCTGTCAGGTTTTCTGGGAGTTGGAGACAGGGAATCAGGGGCCAAACTAGATTCCGAAAAAGCATCATTAACAATGTCTAGTACAGAAGGAATAACTAAAGGCCTATGCTGAGGTAGGAGAAGGAAATCCGTAAGCCTCTTTTTTGAATCAGAAAAATCCTGGCTTTCCCAGTGGAAATGCTCCCTTAGAGTATGTAAGGTTTTCCCAAAAGAAAAATCCTCAGGAGGGAAAGCAGAGAGAATGGAGTCCTCTGCATCAGAATCTTCATAAGTAGATAAGGGCAAATCCAGATCATCAGAAGAATCAGAAAAAACAGAATCCTGATCAGAAGATTCATAATCAACTTCAGTCCTAGGCCTCTTAGAAGGGGGGGGGGTTGGCTACCCCTGATTAGAGTTATTAGATCTTCAGCCATTCTTATCATTTGTTTTTTAGGCATAGAGGCCTGAGCATGTGGTCTGGATGTCAATTTTTTAGGCATGGATTGAGATTTAGGCCTAAATAAAGAAGGAGGCGTCAGTTTAATATGCAAGTCCATAGGCCTGAATACACCCTCAGAAGCTGGTGCCTACACAGCGGCTCCGGACCCATCCAAGGTAGAGACATCCACGGTTTCCATAGTTGAAGCATCTCGCAGCATACTGGACTCTGAAAGGGTCTCAGTAAAAGCCTGTGAATCAGAAGTAGTGGGTATCAGGGGCTGCGAAAGTGCCTCACTGAGTACTGGTGAACTGGCGACTGGCTTAGGAGAAGCATCGTCGGCAGTTTTGGACCTCGGCGGCCTGTCTCTGTCTTTATCTTTGCCTTTTTTTGGAATCCCGGTAGTCAGATGGTTAACCGATGACATTTCTGGATAATTAAACCGAGAACCAAAATATTTAGAGGTGAAAATATACTGATGATGGATAATGCGCTGATTAAATAAAGCACAAAACTGACAGCAAGGTACGTTGTGGTCAGGGCCTAGGCAAGGAATACAGTACAAATGAAAATCTTTATGAGGTATTTGCTTTCCACAAGTAATGCAATTATTAACTTTTACTGACATTAGTAAGGAGCAAGAAAAAGTTTCTCCAACGGGGTACTTATCTTTAGTTGAAGACTTCGGTTCTGAAACTCGAAAATGAAAATTTCAGGAGTCGGCCGACCAGCACTTGCAAACTGCTTCTGCTTCGGGCACTGCACGTCAAGAAAGACTGATGTAATGGCATCGGCTGCATGTTTTATACCCCTGACGACCTGATGTCATGGAAGAAGGGACAGCAACCAACGCAAGACCCAAGACTTTGTTAATCAGGCCGACCGAAGGCTACCTGCAAGCAGATAACCCAAATGTAATGGCTGCAACAGTGAAACACGAAGAACATCCACTTGTATCCCTGTTTAACCACAGCCTGTGAACTGGCTATGTTCTGGCGGAATGAAGGATGGCAACAGTAATCCTTCTGCACAAAGGGGGACCATTAACCAACCCTAATTATAGGCCCATAAACATGACTAGCCTCATCTGCAAGGCCATGGAAAGAATCCTATGGACTATTATGGAATGGAAAAGAGATGTAATATGGTGTAATAGTTATGCAGAGGATAAAGCAAAATAAACCAATACAAAAAGAGTATCACCAAAAGATATTTGAAGAGAAATACATGCAAAGGAAACCAGATATGTAAAACTTTACAATACAAAAAAATAAGAAGACTAAGAGGAAAAATAGAAAAATAGATTAGTAATGCAGAAGTCAAAGAAAAGAAATTGCGGTTATGCAGCACCTGCAAAGAGAAGGATTCAGTGTAGAAAATCCAATACAGAAAGCACCACAACAGGATAAAGTAATGGATATCCAAATTAAGGGGAAACTAGTGTAACAGGAAGCAATTGGTCAGATCCCATATCAAGATATTTTGGAGTCTTCCACAGGAAACCAATATAAATGTTCACTTGAAGCTAGACTGCAAGGAAAGGAACGGAAACTGTGGAAACTCTGATGCAGTTAATGTTGAGAAGTGATAGGCCAGTGAGTTCCCATATGACAGAACAACAGATGACACAGGATGAAATTGAAGAGAATGTGCCACAGGAAGATGTTATAGAACCTTCCATAGAATGCCCACAGGAAGTGGAGAACAAGGGATGTGCCCTCAGTTTGGAAGAAAATGAGCTAAGAGAAGAGTTGCTTGATTTAATGGACATGGATAGATATATCAAGATCAATGAGCGAAACAGACAGCAGACGGTCAATAAAACCCCAAAAGTCAGAAGTCTGATAAAACAAATGAACACAGTAATTAGGACTGTCCATAGAGATCCATGTGATATGACAGAAGTAAACAGAATATATTACTGTGCTGCTAAATTAATAACTGATAAAGTTCTACCACAGGAACACAGGGTACTGTGGGAAAGGAAGGGGAGAAATCGAATACCATCATGGAAGTATCGAATAGAGAAAACTATAAAGCAATTAAGACAAGAAGTGTCACTGTTAGAAGATTTGGGAATAGATCAACAAAAATACTAAGAAAGAGAGATTGGATTAAAGCAAAGCACAGTATTAGAACAGGCCAAGAGCTATCATGCACTATCGCAAATAACAAACTAAAAATTTCAGCACAGGCAGAAAAACTTAGAAGATACACAGATAAATATAAGGGAAAAGTACAAAATAAGCAATTTATTGATGATCCAAAAAAGTTTTATAGAGAATTGGGAAATAAGGTAAAAGGAATTGAAAGATTGCCAGAAAAGAGGAAGTAGATACATTTTGGAGAAGTATCCATGAAGATCCTGTGGAACATAACAAAACTGCTAAATGGATAGAAGAAGTAAAAGAAAGAATAAGAAGTTTAAAGGTACAGAATATGAAATTGGATGAAGTAACAGCCAGAGAGAGAGTGAAACAAAGTTAAGAAAAGCCTCTAACTGGAAAACCCCAGGCCCAGATGCAGTACTTAACTTTTGGTTAACAGTATTATTTTTATTTATTTATTTTATTTTACATTTATTTACCGGGAAAGTCCAGCTGGACACAGGCCCATGTTCAGCAGAGGCCCGGGGAGAAAAGCTCCACATTAAAATACATGAGAGTAAACGAAGTAGAACATGCATACATATGACATATATACACATCAGGACAACATACTGGTGATTAACAAACATACATATGACATATATACACATCAGGACAACATGCTGGTGATTAACAAACATACATATGACATATATACACACAACAGGACATCATGCTAGTGACTAACATTTCTTACAGTACACAATCAGAGGTACATTTTTTTTTCTTTTGCAGTTATAAGTTTTGTAAGGTAAATGTGTACGGGTCTGGAAGCTTTCAGGGGAGAAACTGTCTATACATAGCTGTACCCTGACAAATTCTCTTGGTATGGATTAGCCTGGTGAGTGGCATGAGCATAGCCAGTTACTTAGATAGTGGGTCTTCAGGAGTTTTTTGAATTGACTAAAGGAGGTGGTAGAAGTTATTTGGCTTTGTAGTGTGTTCCAGGTTTTGGCAATGGTGTTGGCAAAGAGGGACTTACCAGCTTCGTATTTATGTTTGATGACAGTTATGAGGTTCTGGTTCTAACATCTTTGCACAAGGATTTAGCCATGAGTAAGAACTATTTATATGCGCACCTCGAATAGACACCTCACTGGCTAACAACAGGAAAAACAATGCTCTTACTTAAGAGTGAACCTGCAAGCTACCCTAAAAATTATAGACCAATAGCTTGCAGACACACTAAAATTGGCCCTAGGTGTGAGTGTGCATGTGTGCCTTCCATGGAAGATTGGGTGCCAGGCTGGCAACTCGACACCGTAAAACTCCACTGCCAATCATGAGTGGGCAAGGTGATCTGTTGTGGAAACCCCTAACTGCGAAAAGAGAGAGAGAGAGCTTGCCTTCTGACGACATATAGGTTCATAGGTAGGTACTAGGCTATTGACCCAAGGGCCTACGTAAGCCTAGCCAACAAGGTTCCCTAGCTTACGCCACCCAAGAAAGTTATTTTCCTGTGCCACTGTTGAGCAGAGACACAGAAGTGATCCTCAGGGTGTATTTCCTATTTCCCATCCACTCATCAAGATTTTTCTTGAAGAGTGCTAATGAAGAACTTTGCTTGACATAGATGGGTAGCCTGTTCCAGAGTATGGGAAGTCTCTGGGACAGGAATCTATCCCTCCAGCATGTCCTGTTTATTGTGGTGACAAGGTTTAGGTCCCTAGAGCGTGTAGCTCAGAGGGCTTAGGATTTCTTTAGGTGTAGCATGTCCAACAGCTCTGGGTTTGACATAGCTTTATATGTTAGGCAGAGATCACCTCAGAGTAGGCGATATGCTACAGAGTAAAGCTTGAGTTTTTTGAGGCAGTCAGTGTAGGGCATTTGTTTGAGGCCAGTAATCCTCTTTGTGAGGTACTTCTGAGGCCTTTCCAGCTACTGCAGATGTCTTTTGAGGTACATTCTAAAAGGGGCGTTGTACTCTATAATGGGTCTAATGATTGTCTAGTAGAGGGGAACAATGACCTCTTTTTTCCTGGATGAGAACCCTTTTATGATGAGGTGTGCCATGTAGAAGGACTTCCTGACTACTGTGGCAATGTGACTATCAAAGGAGAGACTACTGTCCACCTGGGTCCCAAGGTCTCTTATCACACATTCGGTGTTAAGTAGATTGCTGCCTATGTGGTAGTTCATGGGTACAGAGTTTTTACCAAAGGGGATGACACTGCACTTTTTGGCATTGAGCTTGAGGCCATGGCTCTGACACCAGGCATCTGTCTCAGCGAGGCCCTTCTGTAGGATGTCCACATCATTTTGGGACTTGACTATGGCTCCTAGTTTGCAGTCATCTGTGAACTTCATTGGCCAGAGGCCTTCTGTGTTAGCCTGTACTTCAGGAAAGTAGATACCAAACAGGAGAGGTCCCAGGACGGAACCCTGTGGTACTCCACTTGTCACTGCTTTGAGGTCAGATTTGGAGTCTGCAACTTTTACAGTGTGGGTTCTGTCAGTGAGCCAGTTGGCAACCCATCTTGTGACATAGGGATTTATACCTAGTTTAGTGAGTTTAGCTATAATTCCAGAATGGGGGATGGTGTTGAAAGCTTTGGTGAGGTCAAGATAGGCTGTGTGAACCACCTTACCCTCATCTACGGCTTTGGTGACTGCCTCAAAGAAGTCAATCAGGTTCAAGAGGCATGATCTGCCTTTTACAAACCTGAACTGGGTGGGATCCAGAGTTTGGAGGTTACCAATGTCTTTGTTTATGAGTTTCATGATGATACGTTCCATGGCCTTGCAGACCAGGCTCATCAGGCTAATAGGTCGATAGTTCCTGGGATCAATGGTGGCTCCCCCTTTGTGGAGTGGGATAACTGTTGCTGTGCGCCATTCAGTGGGCACAAAGCATGATGCGAGGCTATTATTGAACATGGTGCTTAAGTGGGGAGCCTGTTCGTTCTGAAGTTCGTGTAAAATGCATAAACTATATACGGGAATTGACACTGAAAGAGTTTATAGCCATTTAGAAGAAAACTCAATTATGGCAGTAGAACAAAAGGGCAAAAAAAGAATGTCATATGGAACAAAAAATCATTTGTTGTTAAATAAAGTTATAGTGGAGAACTATAAAAAGGGGAAGAATCTAAGTATGGCATGGACTGACTACAAAAAAGCATTTGATAGTATCCTACATTCATGGATAAAAGAGAAAAATGTATAAGATACACCCTACACTTATTGACTACATTACAGTAACCATGAAACAATGGCAGACCACTTTGCAATTAAGCCATGATCATAGGAGGTTACTAGCCTAATGGCCCTGGGCCCCTTACAAGTCTAGCCAAGAGTTTATCCCCAAAACATATAACGGAAACGTCACTATCACCTATAACCATAGCCTTCCTTTGCCTTCTAATAACTAACGTAGGTTGACTCTCAAAGCTGCCCCTGGCCTAGATCCTCTGTTGTTTTCTCTCTGTGACCTTCCTATGAATCTCCATAACCTTAAGTTACAGGATGATTTTGAAAGCCTGCATTACTTGTTATTCACTTAACACCAATAAGTCAAACAACAAAAGACTAACTCAATCTTATCCTCTCAAAATATGAGACCCTTAAGGGTCCCAACAGCTGCCGTACTACAGAAATATCTGGGGATAACTGTGGACATAATTCTAGGTTTCCTTCCACATATAGAGGGCAGTCACACATCGTGCTATCCCATCTAAGGGTAACCTACAAAACCTCTCATTTGCTAACCAAGGACTCCAGGCAAGTCATTACGATAACTGTACTACTAACATAGGCTACAAAACACTCTTCCAAGTTACTGTCTTTCAAACTCTAAATTTTGACATCCTAAAATACAGAAATATAAAATCCTCAGGTTTATCCATATTCACACCCCACAACAAGCATCCCTATCAAATTACTGGCAAATACAAGTGGCTCTCTGTTCAAACCAAAGAACGTTTACTACTGCACTACCTTCCATTTAAGTTGATAGAATAGTTGCGTAAAATCTTACCATAACCATAGATGCTCTGGTCTTCTATATGCTGCAGTATTCCTAATGCAGAAGTCCGTCTTAGGCTGACTCGTATGTCCGGACAGTATACAAAAGTTTATAAAGGGCAGATTATTATCCCAGGGATAAAAATTCAAAGGGGATATTCCAGGGAGACTCTCTATCACTGTTGCTATTCTACCTTGTCATTAATTCATTTAGCTGTCTACTCAACAGCTTAGGCCATGGCTACAATTTGGCTCCTAGAAAACAGCAAAGTGTAAAGACTTCTCATGTTATCTTTGTCGATGATTTAAAACTATATAGCTCATCAGATGAGGAACTGAAAGCACAGCTGCAAGTTGTCAAAACTTTTTCAGATAATATAAGAATGTCATTTGGTCTGGATAAATGCGCAAAAGCAACCTTTAAAGCAGGAAAACTGCAGCACCAGGAAAACATCAGTTTGGGACAAGAATGTGATATAAAAAAAGTTGAGCAAGAGGGGGTGTATAAATACTTGGGAATTGATGAAGGATCAGCAATAAAACATGTACAAATGCGAATAGAACTCAATAAGGAATACTTTAGAAGACTTAAATTAATCATGAGAACAGCAGTGACATCTAGAAACAAGATCCAAGCTATAAATCAATTTGCTTTTCCTGTCCTAACTTACAGTTTTGGAGTGATTGACTAGCCGCAAAAAGTGTTGGACAGATTGGATATTAAAACAAGAAGGATGCTTCATGCTCACCAAATGATTTATAAAAATCAGTGCATACCAAGATTATATATTCCCCTGTTCTGAAGGAGGGATGGGCCTCCTTGAAACTGATTACATGTATAGATCTGCAATCGTGGGTCTCCACACATATCTACTGACCTCACAAGATCCAAATGTAGTGAAAGTTTTGAAACATGAGGAGAATAAATCTAAGATTACTTCTCTGCTTAATTTAGCTGGAGCATATCGATGTCAAGCAGGAATGGAAATCAAACCAGAAGTGGATAAAAACCAGGCATTAACTGAATGTGCTAAAAAAACAAAAGAAAGACTATAAGGTGAAGGACCAGATGAGAAGGCAAGAAATGTGGAAAAAACATAAATATAGTTGCAAGTATAGAAAACTTCTGGAAGAGCCTCTTGTTGATCAAGAATGAACGCAGGAATGGTTAAGGAGAGGCAAATTCAAACCAATAGATGAAAGGTTAATATTGGCAGCCCAAGAGAGTGGGCTAGATACATGCTGGTTTGCAAAGTCCAATGAACATGTGGGAGAAACAGACAAATGTAGCTTTTGTAAAATTGAACTGGAAACAGTCACACACCTTGTTGCTGGTTGCTACACACTAATGGCAAAATAACTGTACACTGAAAGGTGTAATAATGTGGTGAGACTGTTGCACTGGGGATTGTGCGATCATTATGGTATCAGAGTGGCTGAAAAACATTGGAAATATGAGCCACAAAGCATCACAGAAAATGATGAAGTTTATATCACATGGGATTACCCATTACCAACACTTCAAATGATAGATGCTAGAAAACCAGGTATAGTGGTCCAAGAAAAGAAGACAAAAGTAGCATTGATCATTGAAATTGCTACACCTAGTGACTATAGTGTCTTGCGTACAGAGAGACACAAAGTCATAAAATACCTTGATCTACAGGCAGAAACAAGAGCCACACAGAAGAAAGATACCCAGACAGTTCCAATAGTAGTAGGAGCAATGGGTCTTTTAAAAAAAGAATCTACAATTGTATTTAGATAGGTTACCAATCCAAGTAACCCCGTACGAATTGCAGAAGGACTCATTACTGGGTACATTGCGGGTGCTGCGAAGAGCACTTTTGGCTGACATCAAAGATTGAAACAATTCTAATTTCATGAACTTTAATTGTACTTTGATTTAGGAATGGGGTCCATTCCCATCATGGTATTAGAAACCCAAAAGAGTTAGAGAAATTAGAAAAGAGAAGAGACCTTATTAACAAGGACCTGGGTAATCTCCAAACTCTGGACCCAACCCAGTTTGGACTTGTTAAAGATAGATCACACCTGTTAATCATGGCTGACTTCTTCAAGAAAGTCATCAGGGCCCTGGATGAGGAAAGGTTCATAGGTTCATACTAGTCTATCTGCCCTAGGGCATTTATAAGCCTAGCCAGTGTGTGTGTGGCTTCCGCCACCCCTTGAAATGATAATACTGTGCCCATTTAGGGTTTAGTTTACTGTGCCTCTGTCTAGTAGTGACACAGAGATGACCCCCGGGGTAAACCTACGATCTCCCATCCACTTGTCAAGATTTCTCTTGAAGAGAGTCAGTGAGGGGCTCTGCCTAACATGGACTGGGATTCTGTTCCAGAGTGTAGGGAGCCTCTGGGTTATGAGTCTGTCCCTCCAGCATGTCCAATTTATTTCTGTGTTGAGGTTCAAATCTCTCGCTCTCGTGGGTCTGGTGGATTCAGATTTTTTTCAGGTGGAGCATGTCCATTAATTCCGGATTGGACATGGCCTTGTACGTCAGGCATAGATCTCCTCTGAGTAGGCGGTATGTGACTGAATAGAGCTGGAGTTTCTTCAGTCTGGCAGCATATGACATATGTTTGAGACCCTTGATCCTCTTGGTGAGGTACTTTTGGGGTCTTTCTAGCTGCTGCAGGTGCCGGGTAAGGTACATACCAAATGGGGCATTGTACTCAATCATGGGCCTGATAAGGGAAGAGTATAGGGGCACAATGACCTCTCTTGATCTCGATGCGAATCCTTTCATGATAAGGTGGGCAATATAGAAGGTCTTCCTAACCACTTTGGCAATGTGGGTGTCAAATGAGAGGTTACTGTCAACTTGCGTCCCTAGGTCCCTGATTACTTCTTCCGTAATTAATGGATTACCACCTATGTGGTAATTTGTGGGTACTTTGTTTTTCCCAGAGGGTATGACTATACATTTTTTGCATTCAGTTTAAGGCAATGGCTCTGGCACCAGTTATCCGTTTCTGTGAGGCCTTTCTGAAGGATGCTTGTGTCCGCTGGAGTATCAATTATAGCGCCCAGTTTGCAGTCATCTGCAAACTTTGTCAGCCACAATCCTCTTATGTTTGCTTGTACCTCTGAAAAATAAATGCCGAACAAGAGGGGTCCCAGGACCGACCCCTGTGGGACACCACTTGTGACTGGCTTAGAGTCTGACATGGCTCCAGCAATTCTGTCCTTGTGGGTTCTGTCCTTTAGCCAGTTTGCAACCCATGTTATGACATATGGGTTTACATTTAAGCTGGTGAGCTTGTCTATGATGCCCGAGTGGGGTATTGTGTCGAAGGCTTTTGCAAGGTCAAGGTAGGCTGTGTGAACTGCCTTACCCTCATCAATGGTCTTAGTGACTGTTTCAAAAAAGTCGACCAGGTTCAAAAGGCAGGATCTGCCCTTAACAAAGCCGAATTGGGTAGGATCAAGTGTCTGTAGGTCCCCAATGTCTTTGTTTATGAGTTCCATAATGATCCTCTCCATAGCTTTGCAGACCAGGCTTGTCAAGCTTATGGGGTGGTAATTTCCAGGGTCTGTAGAAGCACCTCCTTTATGGAGTGGAACCACTGTTGCTGTACGCCATTCTTTGGGTATGTATCCTGTAGTAAGGCTAAGATTAAACATCAGCCTTATGTGCGAGTTTAGTTCCTCTTGGAGTTCATGTAGCATGCAACCTGGTACACCATCTGGTCCCATTGATGCTGTGTTTTTAGCTTTGGAGAGGGCGGCTCTCACCTGGACATCTGAGATGTCAGGGAGGCTACATTCGGCTGGGATAGATATTTCTCCTTTTGTGGGGGGGGGGGGAATTTGCACTCAACCTGTCTGCCAGTATGTTGGCAATATCTGTGGGTTCAGTGTATTTTTTGTCATTTTGAACTAACTCTGAACATATCTGGGAGTTTCCACCCAGGTTTCTAATATAACTAAAGAAGGCCTTGTGATTATCTTTAGTGTCTTTTGCGATTTTTCTCTCAAAGTTGGCCTTGGATGATTTTATGAGTGATCGTAGTTTTTTGCTAGTACTGATCAGAGATGCCTTCCCTTTTTGGGATTTTGCTCTGCCCTGTAGTAGCTTCCTCCTCCTGTTGTAAAGTTTGTTTATGGCTGGGGTCCACCAGACAGGATGCCTGCCTTTGGGGGAAAGGGTCTTGGTTTTATTTGGGATTGCATGATCCATGCATTTTTGAAGGTGTCCGTAGAAAGCGTTTATAAAGGATTCAGTGGTGTAGGCTGTGGTTTCCACTGGCCCAGGGGCCTTGAAGGATACCACTTCAGTCTTAAGAAGTGTGAAGTCAGCTTTTGAAAAGTTCCTCACTGTGGTCTTTTGTGCTGGGGGTGGGGGCGGGATGTGGATTTCCAGTGAGATTAGTTTATGGTCTGATCTCACCAGTGAGGGATATACTTCGGTGTGGAGCATTGTGTCCCCATGTTTGTGATGATCAGGTCTAGTATATTATCTCCTCTTGTGGAAGTGGTGACTAATTGTTCCATCACATTTGAGTTTATGAATTCTAGGAACCTTTGGGCTAGGGTGTTGGGGCTTGAGTAATGCTCCCAGTCTATGTTTGGGTAGTTGAAGTCTCCCAATATGATGGTATTTGGAGAGACATTCATACTCTCCAGTGTCTTCAGGAAGGCTGAGTGGGGTTCCTGAGTTTGAGAGGGTGGTCTGTAGCATGCTACAAACTGTAGGGCAGTTTTGCCTATGGTTAGTTGCACATGGATGGTCTCCGATGCTTCGTGCGTTGCCACTAACCTGGAGGTGTGGGTGTCTTTGATGAATATGGACACTCCCCCTCCCTTTGTGGTTTGGTCCAAGTTATGGGGCCGAAAAGCATGATATGAGGTATAACCTGGTAGTGCTGGGGTGCTCTCAGAAGCCTTGAACCAGGTTTCAGTCACTGCACAGACATCGATGCTCTCCATACTGAGGAGGGCTTCGAGAGCCTGCATCTTGAGGTTTAGACTTCTGGCATTGAGCAGCATTACCCTTAGTTTTTTTCCACTTGTGTTTTCTAGGGAGGTGGGTTTGTCTTTTGAGCCTTGCCTAAAAAAGGCACTATGGGGGTGGCAAGAGCCTTTGCCAATATCCAGAAGCCTAGGGGTGACAGGTGCAAGCCGTCCCTTGCGAAGCAGCGTGGCTTGTCAAGCATGTCATCCCCAGCAGACAGACATTGGATCCCCCTAGAATGACACCAGTAATTGAGCCAATTATTAAAGCTGATCATTTTGTCACATTTTTGCATGACAGTGCATACTGCCCATCTTGGCCTAGCCAAAGCATTTGATACAATCCTACGCTCAGACATTACAGAAAAAACACTCCTAATTGGGAATAAACCCCTACATTACCAGATGGGTTGTCAGCTGGCTCACCAACAAGACACATACTGTCAAAGTGGGTAACTTCACCTTTAGCAAAAGACCAGCCACCAGTGGCATACCACAGGGTTCTATGCTGGGCTTCTTACTGTTCAGAATTTGTTTCTCAGAAGTCCATGCAAACTTGGATGGCCTATGTCTGACCAAGTTCTCTGACTACTGACAATTTGGAACAATCACTGAGTCCCCCAACAATGTTAATAAACTGCAGGCAGGGTTAACGCAGACAAATGATTGGTGCCAAAGCCACGGAATAAAGCTAACTAAAAAAATGCATCATTATTCCCTTTGGGAAAGCGGACATCCCTGCTAATTACATTATAGACAGCATCCCTCTAATTGTAGCCCCAGTGGCATATGATCTGGTTACTCAGGTTGACAACAACCTGAACTTTGACCACCAAGTATCCACAGTAGTAAGGAAATTCTTCATTGTGGCACATTTTATACATAACAGAATCACATTTAGATCTAAGGGTGTTAAAATCCCATTATACTCATCCCTCATCAAGCCAATAATTGAGTACAATGCTCCCTTTTGCATGTATCTCACCAGTCACCTAAAACAATTGGAGAGACAACAGAGGTTTCTTACCAAGAAATTACAGGGCACACAAAACAAGTCTTGCGTGGAAAGACTGAAAGCCCTTTCACTGCATTCTGTCTCCTACAGGTTACTAAGGCGTGACCTGTGCCTGGCGTACAGGGCAATCTCTGACACAGCCCTGATGGAAATGCTACACATTCGTAAATCAAACTCGCCCCAAAGATCTTAACCTAGCCTCTGACATGAACAGGTCATGCTAGAGAGATAGATACATCTCCTGAAGACTTGACACTTCTCTGAAACAAGCTTCCAGTTCACATGAAACAGAGCACCTCCCTGACCCTCTTCAAACGCAACTTAGATCAATAGATGGGTGACAGAAAATTCACTCCTGGGGTGCTGCCCATGTCCCTCCTGGGCAGCGGAAGTTGGTATTAACTACCATAGACCCTTACCTCTCTGAACTTCACTCATCTAACCACTGACAACTGGGGCACCTTGGGATAAATATGGCTAGGCTTGTAAGGGATCTAGGGCTGTTAGCCTAGTAACCTCCTGTGAACCTATGAACCTATTTCTTCTTTGTGTAGTTCAAGATCTATACGACACCTTAAATTATAGAGAAGAAGGTCCTAAAGATTTCCAGTCTGACTGCTGCTGTTCCCTTCTCAGGGCTGTCCAATCACAGTGGAAGTGTCAGGGCTGTCCAATCACAGTGGAAGTGTCAGGGCTGTCCAATCACAGTGGAAGTGTGGGGGGTAGACAGAGGTTTTGAAACTGACTGGTTGTTGTCTTGGGCAAGATACAACCTATATAGCTTAAAGGCTACTGCAGCAGGGAGGAATTTGAACATCTACTGTAATGGATAAATTCAGCATATATAACTGTACTGTACAGATAAAATATGTCTGCTGACATTGCCTACCCTGTCTCTATCCTTATAAATAGGTCAGTTCAGAAATCTTACATTCTCTCTGTCTGAAAAAAGTCACACATTATCCCTCTGCACAAAGGAGGAAATTTAACAGACATTACTAACTTTAGACCTATAGCAATATTAATACCCTCTCCAAAATACTTGAAAATGCATTCCAAAACAATTGCCCAACCATCTCCTGCAGGAAGAACTGTTCCCCACACAACATGACTTCCATCCTTCCCATAGTACTTACACGGCACTGCTAACATATATAGATGCTATCAGTAAAGCTACAGATAATGGCAAACTAGTCTCCTCTTTATTTCTAGACTTGTCTAAAGCCTTTTACATAGTTTGTCACAGTAAACATCAACTTTGAATGCCCTCATTAGGTCTCTTTCAGCCCACCCTTCTTTGGTTTATAAGCTACCTGTCCAATTGCTATTAGTAAGTAAAATGGCACTGCATCATCTCTCCATACCCCCCAATCACCACTGGTGTACCACAAGGCTCTGTTCTTGGTCCCCTCCACTTTAACATTCTCACCAACACCTTCCACACATCCTTACAACATGCCTCCCTAATATAGTGCACAGATGACTACACACTCATTTTCACATCTGACAACATGGCACACCTCCAAAGAATTACTCAGATAGCTTTAACAGTAACTGAAACATGGCTTTGTAACTGACGACTCATGCTCAACTCTAAAAAAATACAATTTTTTTCCCCAAATCCTATCCCAGAAAAAAGAAAAAAACAAAATTTAAACTCCTCTCCATTGATAATCCAACCAATGAAGTCACTTCTCATAGTAAATTATGAAGGATGACAGTGGGTAATAATGTAAAAAACAAGACATGCTTTATAGAGCCAAAAACGTTCTCATCTATGCAACTAAAGCTACACTTGGCACTACTTATCTCCTCCTCACATCCTCACACTTCTTTATGGTGACCCCATCCTTACTAACCTTCAATGCCCTTTTCAGAATCCACCAGTGTATAGCACTAAAAAGCCTAAATTGGTTATAACTACCCCATCAACTAACATATTCACAGCTTCCTCCCATCTATAAAATTACCCAGAAGTCATACGCTCTCTATCCATCAGGTCAAACCCTCCCTCCCATTCTTCAAAAACATTCTGAAAGACTTCCGTGCCAAAACCTCTCTGTTCTTGCTCAACATCCAGATAAATTATATCCCTAAATGTGGACAAATACAGATTCTTACCTTATAGCTCCTTATTTCTCTCCCCCTGGCTTTCTCTTTAAATTTCTTTAGTCATTTAACATTTGTTTACCAGGAAGGTCTGACTGGGACAGGGCCTATTTTCAGCAAAGACCTAGGAAGAAAAGCTCCATACACATGTCTTTGTAAGGTGGGGGGGAAATGGAGCACCCAAAGGAAACTCACACAAACACATGGAGGACATGCAGACCCCACACAGAAGGCACCCCAGCCAGAAATTGAACCAGAGAACTTCTTGTTGTGTGGTGATAATGCTAACCTCTGCACCACTGCGCCACCCACATATACCGTAAGCCTGCTTTTCTTTCATTTATATTGCAGTTCCTGTTTGTATTATACTAACTTACCTTTAATTTCTCTAGAAATGCACTAACATTTCTCAAACTGTTAAATCAGTCTCATATAACTTGTATCAACTCTTAACCAATGATGTGAAGTTGTTCTATCTCGCCGCTCATTCTTACAGATAGGTTCATAGCCGATCCTCGCTTCCGAGTCGGCCTACTACAAAGCTCGAGGTCTTCAGACAGCTCGAGGCCAAGTCCCTATCCCATGATGCACCTTGAGTTACCTCAGATCTAGTTTGTTGCTGCAATAGTTTGGAGGTTTCCTAGAACAGCTCGGGCCAGTATAGCTTTTTCTCTAAAAACTTTACTAAATTTGGCATTACTTATAATAGTGATAGTTATTCATAGTTATAACTTTGATAGCTTAATATTAGTTAATTCTTCTCCTTTTGGCCTTCATTTTTTATAGGCCTTTAATATTCCCTTTTTTGGTGTGCCTTTATAAAATATTAGCATAGTTTTATATATATATATATATATATATATATATATATATATATATAGCTTTGTAGTTTACATAAGATTCTTTAAACTTTAGACATAGTGTGTGTGAGTGCATTTGGATAGTTATAGTTACATCACATTTATTCTTGTACAGCCCATTTGATGTTTAGGGCTAATTACTGTAGTTTAAGTTTGCTAAAGTTTTTTTTGTGTGTGTGTGTGTGTGTGTGTGTGTGTGTGTGTGTGTGTGTGTGTGTGTGTGTGTGTGTGTGTGTGTGCAATCTTCTTTGAGACTACAGTCTGTCATTGTACAGTTAGAATTTTTGGTACTGTAGAATTCAATATGGCTGACCAAGAGAAAGACAAGCATCCTAAGTCTGGCTTTAAAAAGTGTCCAAAGTGTGGACAAAAGATGTCTGTGAGAGACACGTAAATTGTGTTTATTGTCTCGGAGTCTTGCACTTGCAAGGGAGCTGCTCCATTTGCCATTCTTTTTCTTCCAGAGTTTTACATGAGAGAAAAAGAAAACTCATTGACAGAGGCCTTTTAAAATCTTCATTTCAGGAAGCTTTGAATGACCAGGATAAATCTAGCCAGTCTTCTAAGGCTTCTTCTACTTTTTGTTGTTGTTGTGTCTTTCGGCTTTTCCCGATTAGGGGTCGCCACAGCGGAACTCCGGTCCGCTAATGATTGGCAGTAGATTTATACATGCCAAGTCTAAGGCTTCTTCTACTGATGTGACAAAATCAAAAAAAATGTCAACATCAGCTCCACAGCCTTCGGAACCAAGCATCCTGTCTTTTCGGAGCTGGTCCCCAGTCCTGGAACCGGTCTTCGAAGTATTAAAGTCTCCATTCTCCAATCGGTACCACCCTCCATACATTCATCTCAGTCCTTGATCAGCCTATCTGATTTTGATGTGGATCGTGTAGTGCAGAAGTTGCTACAGGCACCGGCGTTTGCTAAAATTTTATCGGCTCCGACCCAAGTGGTTTCAGAACAGAAGACTGTTATGCCATTGACTTCTTTTCCTCCCCCGAGCCATACTGGTCCTTTGGAGCTGGAGGAGTTGGACCTGATGATTGTTGAGCCTTCAGAGCCAACGCCTGCTTCAGTGCCATCAGTTCTGTTTATTTGGACTCCATCGGTGCCTATCGAGGAGTCTAGGACCTGACACTCTCCAGTCGGGTCCGGGGAGGATAGTCGGACTGACCTGTCAGTTCTGACTTTGCCTCTCGGGGCCTCGGCTCGGCCGAGTTCGACTCCTACCTCTGGTTCAGAGCCCACTGTTCTGGTGCCAAGGGTATCGATTGTTTCTTCAGATCCAGCAGTTCCTTCTCATCAGAGCAGAGGTGCCTTTGAAGCCATGAGAAGAGTGATGTCCCCCAAGACATCTACAACTTGAGGTCCAACTACCTCCTCCCCAAAAGTGCCTGTGTCCACTTCTACCTCACAGATCCCTTTGAAGCGTAGAGACCCTGAGCCTCAGGAAGCACCACTGGGTGGCCCCTGCTCTTCCAAGATCTCACCAGAAGTTCCCACTGATGAAGTTCCCAGGAAGAGAATTTGCAAGAGGAAGCACCTAGACTGCCCGCAGGAGTCTCTCACATCTGATATCGACTTAGATGAATCAGAAGGGTCCCCACGGTCCCCCTCTAAAGATATCTCATTTGCAGAGATATTAGAAATCCATAAGCAGAGAGGTGGCTGGAAGTCCACTAACCCTACTGAAGATGAGTTGGTTCTCCTGAAGGCTTTTGGGTTTCAACCCTCCACCTCTTGGGTGTCTCCACCCTTCAATGAGCTCATAGAGCTGGTCTCACGAAGGGAGTGGGAGTCTCTGGACACAATGGAGCCTGTCCCTAGGAGGCCCAATAAATTTATTTCTGCCCCTCAGGATAAGTCCTTTCTCATTAAGGGAGTGCCAATTGATGCCATGGTGTTGGCGGCAGCCACCAAAAAGGAGATGTCAGAAACTTCTTCCTCTGTCCATCTTCCTAACAGAGACTCAAGGATCATGGATAGATACGGGAAGCGCATGTACAGTTCAGCAACTTTTGCCCTGTGTTCACTGAACTATCTCACACATTTTACAAGACTGCAAAGAGACCTCCTAAAAGAGCTTTGAGATACTCTTCAGGGTACAGTAGCTGCAGGAGCTTCAGACAAAGTCGCCTCACAACTTGCTACCCTCAATTCCATAGTGAACTCGTCCATGTTCCTCATTTCATATGCAGCTGATGGAATGAGCAGGGCAGCATGTACAGGAGTTGCCCTTAGGAGGCACTCCTGAATGTGCTTGTGTTCCTTTGTGGAGCCCTTTAAGTCATCCTTTGTCAACACCCCTTTTGATGGCTTGTCCCTTTTCGGGCCCAAAGTTAAGGAAACTTTGATCAGGTGTGAGCAGGAAGGAAAGACTCTGTCTGCTGTCGGAGTCCATTTTTCCACCCCTGCTAGTCCATACCCCAAGGGTCAAAAGGGAGGAAAGATGTGGTTCCAAAAAGCCCAAGGAGCCTTTCTGGACACATGTGGTGAACCCCCTCCAGGGGCAGAGGAGGGGGCAATATTGGAAGATGCCGCCCTCGCGGCTCGGGGGGGGTGTCTGCAAAACCAGGGCAACAGAGAACAGTTCTTTGGGAATCCCTACCAATGCTCCTGAAAGGAGGCCCGACTGTCTTGCTCTGGAGGCAGTCAGGGGTCACTTATCTTTGTATCCAGATGCCTGGCTCAAAATAACAAACAACAACTGGGTACAAAGTATAGTTTCCAAAGGATATTTCATTCCATTCACCATTCCCTCCATTGACAACAAAAATCCCGGACGTTCCACCCAATTACAGGGAACAACCAACAGTAGAGGTCTAAATGTTGCTAAGAAAAAGTCATCCAACCAATCCCAGCAGACCGGACAGGATCCGGAACTTACTCAACATTCTTTTTAGTTCCAAAAAAGACAGGGGACTGGAGACCTATTTTGGACCTCAGCAGACTAAACAGATCTGTCAAGAAAGAGAAGTTCCAGATGGTCATGCTTCAGTCGATACTTCTCTTCTTAGGGAAAGAGAATTGGATGTGCTCAATAGATCTACAGAATGCATACTACCATATAAAAATGGCCAGACCATCTAGGGATCATCTGCTCTTCCAGCTGGGAACCAATCATTACCAGTTTTGAGCCCTACCCTTTGGTCTCACTACAGCCAACAGAGTGTTCACCAAATTTATGGCAGTGGTCATGGCTCACCTGAGGCATTTAGGATTCCAGGTGTTTCCGTACTTAGACGATTAGCTCCTCACCGCCACCATCTCAACGCATCAGCTAATACAAGCCAGGGACACCACTCTTACTCTTTGCAATCATCTGGGCATTACCATAAATTCAGAAAAATCTGCCTTGTTGCCATCACAACATATTGTTTTTATTGGAGTAGAATTGGACACCACCACCAGCACTTTAACTCTTCCAACAGAAAGAGTTTTACTACTTCGTCAGCAAGTCCAAAACATCATATCGAGAGACAAGGCTCCAGCATCAGAAGTGTTAAAGTTGTTGGTCATGATGGCAGCTGCAATAATAGTGACACCATTGGATCGCATGCACATGGGGATTCTACAATGGCTGCTATTTACTCAATTGTCTTATCAAGAGCTCCCAATGTCTCATCTCATAATTGTAACAAACAGATGCAAAAAGGATCTTCGGTGGTGGTTGACCTCTCTTCAAGTAACGATAGGTCGTCCTTTTATCCTACCCTCACCAGTGGCCACAGTAACCACAGATGCTTCCCTGATAGGGTGGGGGGGGCATTTTCAGGGAAGAACAGCCCAAGGCACATGGACCAAACAAGAGACACATCTACATATCAATGTCCTGGAGATGAGAGTGGTACATTTTGTGTTGGAGTACTTTCAGGGCTCTCTCCCTCTGGGGACAATTGCGATTCAGATGGACAACATGTCAGTGGTCTGGGACTTGAACAAACAAGAAGGAACTAGGTCCTATCCCCTTTATTGCGAGGCCCTAAGAGTATGGCAGTGGGCTACATCCACCCAGTGCTTTCTGATAGCAATGCACATCCCAGGGAAATCCAACATGATTGCAGTCAAACTGAGCAGGGCAATTTTGTTGCCTCATGAGTGGTCCCTCATAAAAGAGATAGCGGAGAGAATATTCCACAGGTGGAGCCAGCCTTGCTGTGACCTTTTTGCTTCCCACAAGAACACAAAATGCAGAAACTACTTTACCCTGATTCCCCCTCTGGGAGATTCCCCAAGGGACTCACTCGTACATGATTGGCCTCCGGGTCTCCTCTATGCATTCCCACCAATTCCCTTGATACCGAAAGTATTACAGAAAGCAAAACTCCAGGGAAGGACCATCAAGCCTCTCATTGGCCTCATCAGATTTGGTTCCCCTTCCTTTGACTTCATCTGTTGGAAGAGCCTTGGATTCTGGATCCAGTTCCAGACCTTCTGATGCATTCATTGGGGGCTCTTCATCCCTCACTTTAGTCCCTAAAATTGACACCTTGGCTGCTCTAATTCCCAACTTAGCCAGGTTCCATAACCTCTCAAACGAAACGTAGCATATTTTATTATCTTCTCACAGATCCTCTACTAGGAAGTTGCACCTTAGCAAATGGAGGAGATTTTCTATATGGGCTTCTCAGAATAACACTGATCCCTACCAAGCCCCCATTTCCTCTATATTAGAATTTTTGACTATGCTTTTCAACAAAGGAGCTGCGGCAGCTACAGTTCGGGTACAACTTGCTGCCATCTCTAATTTTCACCTTGGCTTTGAAGGATTGGCCATAATATCACATCAGCTATCCAAAGCCATTCTCAAAGGGACCTTCCACCTCAGACCACCAGTGAAATCCCCTTATACCTCATGGAACTAAATTTTATGCTTTCACACATTATTCTCCCACCTTTTGAGCCAGCGTTCTCATGTTATTTGAAATTTTTGTCTTGGAAGACTATCTTTTTAGTAGCCATCACGTCTGCCCATAGTGTATCAGAGCTACAGGCCTTGTCCATAAAACCTCCATATTTGATTTTTCATGCTGACAGAGTGTCCGTGCAAACAAATCCTTCATTTTTACCTAAAGTTTGTACTGAAGCTAACCAAATCATAGATTTACCAGTGTTTTTCCCCAAACACACCAACAACTTAGAGTATATGCTGCACAAGCTTGATGTTCATAGACAGCTCAGATTTTACCTGGATAGAATCAAAGAGTTCAGAAAATCAGAACAACTTTTTGTTTCCTTTTCAGATTCTAGGAAAGGTATGCCAGTGGCAAAAACAACACTATCTAAATGGTTAGCTGACTGCATCACCTTCACTTATTCAGCTGCCAATTTACCTTTACAAAATAAAATTAAGGCTCATTCTACCAGAGCAGTGTCCACATCCTCTGCTTTTTCTGCTGAGCTTCCTATAGACATTAATTGTGCAGCAGACACTTGGTCAGGACCTCATACCTTTATCACTCATTACAAAGTTGATAAGGCCTCCAGGGACAGGCCTCCTTTGGTTCTACTGTCCTGAAAAGCATACTCCAGTGAGCAACCCGAGAAAGATGGTGCTTCGGATGCTACCCATCTGTAAGAATGAATGGCGAGATAGAACAACTTCACATAAAGAAGTTATGTACTCACCATAACATTCCATGTGAGTTGTTCATCTCACCTTCATTCTTACTTCCCACCCTCCTACCCCTCCAGCGTTTTTCAAGGACCGAGATACTAGTTTAATCATGGTTGCTTAGTCTTTCTATGGATTTTCCCTAAAAAATGATAGAATAGCACATGGTATTGTTAGACACAGCAAACAAGATCTGAGGTAACTCAAGGTACATCATGGGATAGGGACTAGGCCTTGAGCTGTCTGAAGACCTCGGGCTTTGTAGCAGGCTGACTCAGAGCTGAGGATCACCTACGAACCCATCTGTAAGAATGAAGGCAAGATGAACAACTCGCATGGAACATTATGGTGAATAATATATATAATATATATAATGAATCGCATATATATTGGATTATTCAGGCGATTCCGGACCCATCAAGGAAATGATTTCCAGAGAATGGACCAGGTTTGTCCAAATTACGGATTTACCCATTAATAAACAAATGCCTTTAAAATGTATTTATCGCAAGGACACTAACTTCAAACAGATTTTTGAATTTAGTGGTCCAAAGCCTAAGAGCATAGGTCCTCGAGGGTATGGAACCTACAAATGCGGTTTTTGTTCACAGTGTCCCTGGATAGTCAACAAAGGTCAGGTCTTTTTGGAAGCTAGAAATAAACTGCTTACTAGTAAGGGAACTTTTAATTGTAATAGTTATGGGATAGTATATATGGCCATATGTGACCAATGTACCTCTTTCTATGTGGGGAAAACAGAAAGAAAACTGAGGTGCCGGATTTATGAACACACCTATGAAATTAAGAAACAGAACACCAATAACGCTTTGTATAGGCACCAGTTAACTTGTTCCATGCATTTTTCTTTTTTATCTTGGATTCTGTGCCCAAGGATATTAGGGGAGGTATGTGGGAGGATAAATTGGAATACAAGGAATTGTATTGGCAGATTATTTTAGAATGTAATAAATCTCCTGGTTTGAATGATTTTCTCTCTATTAAACCAGTATTAAAGTTGAGATCTGCCAAACTTTGAAATATCCCATGTATTTAACTCCTGGTCACTAGGTGGTAGTATTGTTCCATGGACATATATATTTATTTATATATTTTTTGTAACGTAAACATTTTTATATCTATGATTTTAAATGTGGTCATAGTGATTATTGAATTATGTCTATTTTATACATATGTATATACCTGCTACATTATGTGAGACCATGTACTATTAGGTAAGAAGGTTAGGGATGAGATTGTTGATTAATTGCATTATAGTACCAACTGATGGTATGTTTTTATTGGATAGTAGTTTAATTATTAATTGAATGGTATATATAAGCTGCTTTGTTAATTGAATCTGTTGTACTGATTCTGATGAAGACTTCTGTCGAAAACGTACTGTGTTGGTAGCGTTATCAATAAACCGTGTCTATTGAACTCCCCTTGGGGTTTTTATTGTGTTGTAAGTATCCACTGTAATCAGTTTGGTGGTCCCATAGTGTTGCGAGCTTCCTTTGTGGTGTTTAAGGCAATTAATTTGGTTATTTGTGCTCCTTATTGCCTTTCTCTCCGTTTTTGTTATTGTGAATACATAACTTATTTGTTCCTGTTATATCTAATTTGGTATAATGATTTAAACTGTACTTGTTTTTTTTTATTTTTAATGCCTGTTAAATTATTATTCTTAAAATATTTTGTAATACTTTGTAGCTTTTCTCCACTGAAAATGGGCTCCTACCCAGTCGGACTTCCCCAGTAAATAAATGTTAAATAAATAAATAAATAAAATAAAAGATATCATCTGCAAACAAAGCTGCAATCCCCTCAATACCAAAATGGATGATCAAGTAATGGCTACAACTTTCTATCCTGTCTGTAGAAATCACAAACAGGATGTGAGTCAAGACCCATGCTAACCTATAGCCAGAGAGAGTTAGTGTAGTTCTACACCCAACTTGTAACACCAAGAATACAGACACAACTCACAATGTTCGTCATTAGATCACTGCTGGAGTAGCCTTAGCTGTACATGATGTCCTAACAAGAACTGAACAAGGGTATTAGTCTTCAAAGCTTTAGGGCACCTTCCACATCTCCTAGCTCCTGCTGCTCTTCATAACAGAAGCAAGATAAAATCAGTGGCTATAGGGCACCAAAACTTTTATTAAAAAAAAGCATTATTAAGAGTTAAACAAATGAGGGCACCAAAACTTGTATTAAAAAAAAGCATTATTAAGATTTAAACAAATGAGGACACCAAAACGTTTATTAAAAAAGCATTATTAAGATTTAAACAAATGAGGGCACCAAAACTTTTATTAAAAAAGCATTATTAAGATTTAAACAAATGAGGGCACCAAAACTTTTATTAAAAAAGCATTATTAAGATTTAAACAAATGAGGGCACCAAAACTTTTATTAAAAAAAAAAAACATTATTAGGATTTAAACAAATGAGGGCACCAAAACTTTTATTTAAAAAAAGCATTATTAAGATTTAAACAAATGAGGACACCAAAACTTTTATTAAAAAAAAGCATTATTAAGATTTAAACAAATGAGGGCACCAAATCTTTTATTTAAAAAAGCATTATTAACATTTAAACAAATGAGGGCACCAAAACTTTTATTAAAAAAAAAACATTATTAAGATTTAAACAAATGAGGGCACTAAAACTTTTATTTAAAAAAACATTATTAAGATTTAAACAAATGAGGGCACCAAAACGTTTATTAAAAAAAAAGCATTATTAAGATTAAAACAAATGAGGGCACCAACACTTTTATCAATAAAAAAGCATTATTAAGATTTAAACAAATGAGGGCACCAACACTTTTATTAAAAAAAGCATTATTAAGATTTAAACAAATGAGGGTACCAAAACTTTTATTTAAAAAAATTATTAAGATTTAAACAAATGAGGGCACCAACACTTTTATTTAAAAAAAACATTAAGATTTAAACAAATGAGGGCACCAAAACATTTATTAAAAAAAAGCATTATTAAGATTTAAACAAATGAGGACACCAAAGCTTTTGAGCATTTTTGCCATCAAAGAGTGGATAATGTATTCTACAGTATTGTGATATCATCTGTCCCACCATGAAATATGCTTTTATTTTGCATCATATGGTCAGTCTCATTTTCTTTAACTTATGTCTTTGAGTCTTGGTATCTCATAATCTTGCTGGGGAGGAGATATGCTGTTATGCATTTTACAGTAAATACCTGTCTATTTTTTGGCCACTAGTACCTACTTTTCAAGAGCCTTTTTCCAGATTTTCAATCTCTCCAAGTTGAAAGATGTAGTCTAAGGATTCAGAGAGAAGAAAGAGATGACTTACACCATTTAAAGAAATATATCTATAAACATCTATGGCTGAGCAGCCTATAACAGCAGCAGAATTAATACAAGAAAGGAAGTTGCACTGCAAGATATTGCAAACTGAAAGTGATACAAAGCATGGAGAAGAAGTATCACTGCAGGGTGAAAGAGTTGCACAGCAGGGAATAGAAAAGACTAGCACAACTTCACTGAAAGGATGTGTTCCAAGAAATGACGTTAGGAGACATGGAAAATGTATACTCATCAGAATCTTAAGCTTTTTGCTAAAACAGAAAAGCACAACACTGTATAACATTGTACTGCTACTTAATGCCTTGCAATAATCCTGTAAAATTGCTGTTTAATGCTAATTTATAATGAAAATTGTATAATATGTTGAAGCTTTTCTCCTCGGGCCTCCGCTGAAAAAGGGCTCTTCAGCTCAGTCGGACAATCCCAGTCAACAAATGTAAAATAAATAAAAAATAAAAATAAACAAATAAAACAGAAAAGCACAAAAAGGAAGAATTCTAAGCAGCAGGTGAGTGCCAAGACATTGAAAGAGGCTTCTGGCTTCAGTCTAATGATGAATGTTACAGATTTGTCATCTGATTTGACCAGGGAGGAAGTAAAAATTTGTGGGGAGCAAATCTGTCCTATATTGGTAAAGACAAGTCCAAGATGTTACCCCATGTTGGGGTATGGACTAGTTTATCCTGAGAGTTATATTGAAGCCTAGAAATTTCAGGGCATAAATGTTGGAGAATGTCTAAATCTCCCAGTTAATTTACTGGCAGTTGAAGTCTCATAGCAGAATAACGGTTGGCTTAATGCATGGGGATCCATACTAGTTAGGTAAGAGCTATGGGCCGAGGGCACCGAGGGGATCCAATAGTTAGCTATGATATGATAAGGGGTTTTGTTTATGGTAAGATGGATGTGGAGGAGTTCCAGGTCATAAAATCTAGCAATGAGTTTCAACCCATTTTGGTTATTTTGCACTATGCAACCATGTACCCTGAAGGCATCACCTTATGTAAGGCTAAACCTACAGTTAGACAGTTCGTGTTAATAATTTCTAGAGTAGAGATCCCTAAAGAAATACTCACTGACACTCCATTTATGTCCATAATAATGCAGCAACCATGGCAATGCTTTAAGATAAAGCAAATAAAAACCCCAGTCTTCCATCCTACAGACAGGTGGGAACATTTTACCTAAACATTAAAATCCATGCTAGGAAGAGTTACAAAAATTGGGACCATTTAGTACAATATCTCCTGTTTGTCATTAGGGAATCACCATAACCTTGACATGGTAAAGTCCTTTTAAAGTATTATATGGCAGGTGTTCTTGTGGGCTCTTAGTGCCAGCAAAGCTTGAGAAATTCCCATTTAAATGTTTCACAGAACACTATACATACACACGTACTTACAATACAGGCTGAAAGTGGGGATAGCTAGCAGATGAGAATACGTGCAACGAGGGCAGACTATACAATAAGGGACGTATACTGGAAATGCAAGGACCAGGTAATGTAAACTGTAGACCAAGTGTTAGTTTTTGTCCTCTCTGAAGAAAATAAGTTTGCATAAGTGGCAGGGCCCATTTGAAACAGTACAAAAGTTAAACGATGTAACGTACAAGACTAAAGGGACTGATAAGAGGAGGGGAACAGATGTACCAGATCTAGGATGTAGTAGCAGCAGTGGTTAGGCTCCTTCCTACACAGACCATCTCCCCACCCCACCCCACAGCAATAAATATTTCTGACTATGAATGTCTTAATATTTAACTGTGATCAAGTGAAATAAATAATAGCCACAGCATGTAGTCCAGATTCATTATCTCAAAGATGCATACTATTTCACCCTGGTAAGTTGTATCAGTGATTATGTAATAGTGATTGTATAATATCTCCTTTGTTCACATATGTCGTGACTCCCCAACCTCAAGAAATAGCCACTTTTTAATTATATACACACATCTCCCTCTACAGGAAGCCATTATATACTTTAACTGCACTTTCCTAAACATCTTAGACAAGCTAGCCACTCCTTGGATAATTAGAATCAAATCCAACTATGCTGCATGGCTTTCCAAGGAGACCAGAACACTACTAAAGACTAGAGACAAAACTTGGGAAACATGATATACTTACAAAACAAATGCAAACAGACAGGCATTCTTAGAAGTTAGGAATAAAGCAAAAGGGCATATCAGACAAGACAAATTTAAGTATTACAGTCTCATTCAAACCACAGAATCATCCACAAATATTCTGGATAGCTATCATTAAAATCCCGCAGCTAGGGCAAACTAACACACCCTCCCCTTCAAATGCCAACACAAATTATAACACAGCAACCCAATTTAATAACTGTTTTACAGACTCCATCATAGCCCTCACAAATCATTGTTCAACCCCCCTTCAATCCCATTTCCTAACTACCCATGACTGTAACAACTTCTCCTTCCAACCCGTCCCTACATATACCATAAAAAGATACCTACAAAGCATAAACCTACAATCCTTACCACAGACCTCTTGCCCGCTGAGTATCTTAAAATCATTGCCGATGCCATCGCATATTCAGTATCCATTCTCATCATTCACTCCATCACAGAGCATTGTATCCCACCAATTTGGAAAATATCTCTCATCATTCCACTTCACAAAAGTGGAACTTCAACAGAGCTATCCAACTATCACCCTATAGCGATAATGTCACCATTATCTAAAATCTTAGAGTGCTTTATCCACTCCCAACTAAACTATCTACTAACAACCTCCTGACACCCAGCACAGATTTCGCTATAAACACAGCACTACCACTGCTCCTATGTCCTTAACTAACTTTGTCAATCAACATAGAAACAATGGCTACCTAGTGTCATCTGGCTTCTTAGATCTTTCTAAAGCTTTCAACACCGTCTCCCACAACAAACTGCTCAGCTGTCTCTCTGAGCTCAATCTAAGCCACTCTCCACTTGTTTGGTTCAAAGATTACTTAACCAGATACCAGCAAGCTGCAAAATGGCAGCAAACAATCTCTCCCCTCCCACCAGTCCCACTTGGAGTTCCCCAAGACTCTATCCTTGGTCCACTCCTCTTTACAATTTTTACTAATAACCTCCACACCTCCACCTTACATGCATCCCTTGACCAATATGCTGACGATTCTACTCTACTGTGTTCTGCACCAACATTACAGCAACTTCAGCACTAGTCACAGTAATCCTTCTTAGCAGCTGAGTCCTGGCTAACCAATGCCCAGGTTATTCTCAATCCAAATAAAACTACGCTTATGATCTTTCAACCAACTATAACTACTGATTTCTCCACCCTCATTCAACATCTCCTCCTTCAACACAGTTATCTCCGCAGTCCCCCCACACAAAACTTCTCGGTGTAATCATTGACAATCTCAAATTTGATAGACACATTGCTCAAACCGTACTGAAAGTGCATAAAGATCTCAGAACACTATACAGAAACAAACAGTACCTAACTAACAATACAAAAGCCACTATTGCCAGAACTCATCTCATATCCATCCTCCTCTATGCTTCCCCAATTCTAATTACCTAAAACAATCTGACTTAGAGTCCTGCTTCAACAAGATTGCCACGTTTGCCACAAATTCAACCTAACGATCTCATCGTTTAGCATTTGGTGTTAAGTGGATTACCGCCTATGTGGTAGTTCATGGGTACAGAGTTTTGGCATTGAGCTTGAGGCCGTGGCTTTGACACCAGACATCTGTCTCAGTGAGGCCCTTTTGTAGTATGTCCACATCGTTAGGAGTTTCGATTATGGCTCCTAGTTTGCAGTCATCTGCAAACTTCGTTAGCCAAAGACCTTCTGTGTTAGCCTGTACTTCAGAGAAGTAGATACCAAACAGGAGAGGACCCAGGACTGAACCCTGTGGTACTCCACTTGTCACTGGTCTGAAGTCGGATTTGGAGTCTGCTACTTTCACAGTGTGGGTTCTGTCAGTGAGCCAGTTGGCAACCCATCTTGTGACATAGGGATTTATGCCTAGTTTATTGAGTTTATCTATAATTCCAGAGTGGGGGATGGTATTGAAAGCCTTGGCGAGATCCAGATAGGCTGTGTGAACCACCTTACCCTCATCTACGGCTTTGGTGACTGCTTCAAAGAAGTCTATCAGGTTTAGGAGACATGATCTGCCTTTTACAAATCCGAACTGGGTAGGGTCCTGAGTTTGGAGATTACCAATGTCTTTGTTTATAAGTTCCATGATGATACATTCCATAGCCTTGCAGACCAGGCTCATTAGGCTAATGGGGCAGTAGTTTCCGGGGTCTGTGGTGGCTCCCCCTTTCTGGAGAGGGATAACTGTCACTATGCGCCATTCAGTGGGCACATAGCCTGAGGTGAGGCTACGATTGAACATGGTACTTAGGTCGGGTGGCAGTTCATTCTGTAGTTCATGTAGAACACAGCCTGGGATATCGTCAGGTCCCATGGATGCTGTGTTCTTGGCTTTGGATAGTGTGTTTTTTACCTGTGCAGCTGTGATTACAGGAACTTTGCATTCTTCTGGTATAGAGATGGGCCCTTTAGGGGATGACAAGGGGGTAAAGTTAGCACTGAACCTATCTGCCGGGATGTTGGCAATATCAGTTGGTTCTGTATATTTAGTGCCATTGTGCTGTAACTCAGAGCAGATCTGAGTGTTGCCATTGAGATTCTTGACATAGCTATAGAATGCTTTGTGGTTGTCTTTAGAGTCAGTGGTGATTTTGTTTTCATAACTATCTTTGAAGGATTTTATGAGGGATCTCAGCTTCTTACTGAGGTTGACCAAGGAGTTTCTCCAATCCTGGGATTTTACTCATTTTTGCAACAGTTTCTTTCTTTTGTTGTAGAGTTTGTTTATGGCAGGGGACCACCAGATTGGCTTCCCTTTTTTGGAGGATAGCTCTTGGTTCTGTTAGGGATTGCACGATCCATGCACTCTTGTAAGTGCTTATAAAGTGCATTTGTGTAGGATTCAGCAGTCATACCTCTATTGTCTGTCAGCATGGGTGTCGTGAAGTTTGCCACTTCTGTCTTAAGAAGCGTGAAGTTGGCTTTGGAGAAATTTTTTACTGTGATTTCCCTAATGGGGGGTGGTGAAGGGATGTGGATGACTAGGGTGATTAGCTTGTGGTCGGATCTGACCAACAAGTAATTGACCTCTGGTGTGGAGCACCAGTTGCCCATGTTGGTAATAACCAGGTCTAGGATATTGCTGCCCCTGGTGGGGGTGTGGATAAGTTGATCCATGGCATTGGAATTTATGAATTCCAGAAAACGTTGAGCACAAGAGTTGGTGAAAAAATATTTTGAGCTCTCCCTGCTTACTGCTTGCTGCTTCTTGCTGTGGGATGGATCTGAAGTGTTCTTAAGACACTCAGTCTTGCTGGCTGGATTCTGCTAAAATTCAAAGTCTGGTTATATTTGCATTCACAGTCTGTTGCATACAGAAACTTGCAGAATATACACTGATGAGAGAATATACTTTGCAGCAGTTGTCTTTAAGAGCAGTAACCAATAACTTTTTATAATAAACCAAATGGAATAACGTTGCAGCTTAAAAGTACTGTTCCAACTTTACTTCTCATATAGTACA
Organism: Protopterus annectens; assembly: GCF_019279795.1. NCBI lineage: Eukaryota > Metazoa > Chordata > Ceratodontiformes > Protopteridae > Protopterus > Protopterus annectens. The sequence continues at coordinate 464,233,567 of NC_056740.1, read as the reverse complement.
GATGATGTGAGAGATATAACATTTACCTTAGGACTTGTGTCCCTACCATACCTCTAACATAGCTGGATTTATACAGCTCTTTATATACACTTTTTAGTCATGTATAAACATATTTTTGAGGAAACACATTGTTCTGTATTCTATTTTGGAGAATTGCTTATCCTGTAGAAACAATACTAAGCTTCCTTGTTTAACAATGTCTTGTAAGAGACCAGTTTTTCTGACAGTGTGAATATCCTGTAACAGTGTCCTGATGTCCATGTAGAAAAACATATTTTTGAGGAAACACATTGTTCTGTATTCTATTTGGATCTGTGTATATGAACACATGTTCTTGTGCCAATGCTGATAAGCATATCCTGTTTTTATTTTTGAGAAAACACATTGTCAGAGATCAGCTTTTCTGACAGTGTGAACATCCTGTATTTTATTTGGATCTTTGTATAAAAACATCTGTTCATATCCTGTTTTTCATGCAGAATAACATGTCAGTGTTCTTTAAAAGCAGATTTTGCATTTTTGTTCTTGCATACATCCTGTTTGAGTCTGTAAGGGAAAAATGTCCATTCTTTAAAAGCAGATTTTGTATTTTTGCTCTTGCACACATCCTGTTTGAGTCTGTAAGGGAAAAATGTCCATTCAGCAGATTCCTTTTCCAAGCCATGGTCATTTAGTTTGACTGCTGATCACATATTACTAAACTCTGTTTCTGCATTTAAGCAAGCCTTTTCTTTCAGCATATTTACAACATAATTAATTTCAGACTAATATTCATAAAATCTAACAGTTGGTACATAAGTAGTTTTCCCAGTTAATGATAGGGTAGTTGAAATTGCCCATTATTAGGGTGTTAGGTTGTACCTTAATATTTTCCAGTGTATTAAGAAATGAGGAGTGGGAATCCTGGGGCATGGTGGGGGATCTGTAGCAAGCTACAATTTGGATTTCGGTCTTGCCCAGAGTTAGTTGCACTTGGATAATCTCGGATGCATTATACTGAGCAACTAGCCTGGAGGTGTGGATATCCTTAATGAATATGGACACACCTCTGCCTTTAGTGTTTCGGTCCAGGTTAGGTGGCCGAAAGGTGTGGTATGAATTATAGCCTGGTAATGCAGGGGTACTCTCTGGAGCCTTGAACCAGGTCTCTGTCACTGCACAGATGTTGATGTTCTCCATTTTAAGGAGTGTCTCGAGAGAGTGCATTTTGAGGTTTAGACTTCTAGTATTGAGTAGCAATACCCTCAGAGTCTTCTTGCTTGTACCTGTTAGCGTGGTGAATTTGTCATTTGAACCTTGCCTAAGAAAGACACTATAGGGTTGGCTAGAGCCTTAGCCAGTATCCGGATTCCCAGGGCGACAGGTGCAGGCCATCTCTGGCAAAGCATCATGGCTTGTCGATCATGTCATCCCAGGCAGACAGATACTGGATCCCCTTAGAATGACACCAGAAGCTTAGCCAATTGTTGAAGTCAGTCATTTTGTCCTTGTACTGTGGTATCATTCTGGGTGATGGCAGGATGCTACTCAGGGCTAGGGTCATACCTGCCTGGGCTACAAGATCGGACAGCTCATCCATGTCCCTTTTCATGTAGTCCTAGGAGGTACGTCTCAGGTCATTCACACCAACATGGACAATGACAGAGTCATATTTGTACTTGTTGTGGAGTGACCTGAGTGCATGCGTTATATGGTGGATCCTGGCACCTGACAGGCAGCTGACAGTAACTTTCTCCTTGTTTAACCTGGTGAGTGGAACATCAGTGTGCCTGACTATAGAGTCACCCATGACTAGAGTGTTGGGTACTTTGTTATGCCTTATGGGCTGTGGTTGAGTGTCACACTGAGTTTGTGGGCTATGTGTCATTTGGGTTGTGTTGGGGGGTGGAGGTTGCTTGTGTTTCTGCTTTGGAGGTCCCTGTTGCTTGGGCAGATTTTTACTGAGAGCCTCCGTGAATGTAGGTGTGTGTTTTGTGTTTCTATGTGTGTGTTTTGGTGGTGTAGGTTTTGAGGGACTATGTGCTGAGTGTGGTGTGGTGCAAGTGTTTACCTTCTCCTCTTGACTGTCTAGTCCAGTCTTGGGTGAAGAGAGCTTTGTTTCCAGTTTGGCAATATAAGTGCATCTCTCACAGGTTGTAGTGTTGGGTGGTAGGAGGAGAGGGTTGTCTGTGTACATGAAGCAATTACTGCATTGCCCCAAGATGCCCAGCTTCATCAGGTAGACAGGAGAAAACACCGGGAGCTGACCCTTAGACATGCCTGGATAGGTGCTTATTTGTTAAGTACTAGAAACTGTTTTCCTCTAGACAGTGAGGAAAGTTAAGTGCTGTAGTAATTTGAAGCTTATTTAGTGCTTACAATAAGTTCTGAACAAGTGCTGAGCTCAAAGAAACAGACAAGTGCTGAAACAAAAAACTGGGTAGTTCTAAGAAACAACACAGAAAGGCTTGGGGGCCTAGAAGCCTACAAATAGTCCTGGACACAGCAAATCTATATCTAGGCTACACTACCCACAGGAAAGGCAGGAAACAAGCTTAGATTTTTTTTTTTTTTTAGTGGAAAGAGAGAAAGGAGTAGCAGAAACTAAGCTGATTGGCCTTCTCAAATGTTCTCCCTGTACTGGGTAGAATGAGATAATGACACTAGACTGGGAGGAGGGTCCCAGATCAAATTTACACTAGGGGCGGGCAACTGCAAAGCCACCAACCATAAGAACACCATACCAATAGGGAGGGAGGAGGGGAACCAAACTGCAGAAATGTTTCTCACAGCAGAAAAGCAGCAGTGAGCCTTTAAATGAAAGTTTTAAACAGATAAATGAGCCTCTAGAGAAAGCTTTTAACTGCAAACAAGTTATCAGAAACAAACAACCCAACAGATGCTTAATAAAAGTGGACAATTTCCAGTTAATACCTCACACACAGTGAAACTGGCTAGAAAAATATACAGTACACAAAGTGCTATAAATAACAAAGAAATAAAGAACAAAATAAGCAAAAAAACAGGATAGTTAATGTTATATATTATAGCTCCAAGTCTGCTCAGTGTCCTTCCTTCGATTAGCTCAATGTGAAGTTCAGGCTAAGAGATGATGCTAACTAGCTACTATAATCATCCCTGACATGTGTGTACTCCACTTTTGCTACTATACAACGTCTCCTCCCTTCTCTCACCTGAATCCTGAATGTGTACTCGGTACACACCACACTTTCCTCCTTCATTTCTTGCACGTACTACTAAACCTAGACTTCTATCTTTCAAATATTTACAGAAAACTTACAATTTCATAGTTTTTAATATTTTGTCAGCTTATTCTGCTGCCTCAGTTCAACTTTATGTTGTGAAAATGGCTCTCTAAGCAACTACATATATGTCATGAAGAGTATTCATTTTTTTTTCAATTGTAATTTGCTATATCTCAGTATATAATTCTACGTTTGTTTTAAATAATCATATGTTTGATTTACTTGTATGTAATATGGAGCTTTTCTCCCCGGGCCTCCACTGAAAACGGGCTCCTTGAGCCCAGTGGACCTCCCCGGTTATCAAACTGGAAATAAATAATAAATAAATAATGATTTTGTTGTTCTCCTTAAGAGTCTGAATTTTGAATGATTTCAGTAAACACTTTCTCCAAGCCATTTTTCTTTATCAAATTGTCTTCTAGTGACATGCAAACCAGGAACAAAACTGTTAAGAGTACCTTGTTTATCAGAAAAAAAGCCTTACAGTAGTCAATATTCTTTTTCACTTACATGCTTTGTTATAAACTTGTTACTGGATAACACCTAGGGTTTTTACCCAGTCGTTTCCCTATGCAAGCATGGGAAAAAGCACACTGATTTTTCTTTTGTCATACTCTGTTAACCAGACCCTTCCGCTCTCCCATCCCCCCTCATTTTGTTTCATTGCAGTGCCTACATTTCTCAAAACAGAACAAAGAAAAAACAAGAAGAAGGGTGAACAAAAAAAACAAAAGCATCTATTTATATTAGTATCCTCATTGCATTTAAAAAACCTGAGAGGACTTTACTTCAAGTCTAACTGGTTTCGTATTATATTTAAAGCTGTCACACCCAGCAAACCCCCTGATTGTTTTCAGGGAACATTCTGTCCTAGCCAGTTTCTCTGTTCTTCTTTTCTTCTTTTCCCTCAGCCAATCCCCTTCCATCAGACTGTCTCAAGTTCTCTTTATCAGATTGTCTCCATGGAGACCTGAAGACTAGCTGCAGAAATGCTACTTAGTATACTTATTTGTAAGTGCTAGCGAAAAAGACTTCTAATATTCAATATTCTTTTTGCATTTACTTTCTCTCTTGTTTTAAAACAAAGGTCCTTAATCAGTCATTTCCCCATGCAAGAATGAAAAGGCACATTAATTTGAAGTCTGTCATGCCCCGTTAACCAGCCTCCCTTTTTTTCATTTTTTTTTTTTGTTTTTTGTTTATCATTACATTGCATACGTTTCTCAAAAATGCACAAGAAGGAAAAAGAGAAGAGGGGAGAAAAATAAAAACACTACCTGTTTACAATCCCCATTACACTCAAAAATAGCATGTAAAGAAAACCATGCAACACAGATACAATACTATTAAGAAAAGAAAGAGTTTTCTTTACTTACAGTTAGCGCTCTCCCCTCTCTTCCCCTCCCCAAAGCATTTTTCCGAACATTAATGACATGCAGAAGGGCATATACTTGTATCCCCCAATCAGCAAACAAATCTTGAAGAAGTCCAGTATTTCCAGATTTTCTTGTGCTATCATATTTCACAAATATAATTAATGCATTGCAATTCCACATTAAGTTACTGATTATATTACTGTTCTCCAGCACCCAAATCCTGTCTCTGCTTCATATCCAACATACTCTTGATTCTTCTAATTAACTCTCATGCTCCCTTCTCTCCAACATTTTCTTTGAAATACTGGAAAAGGTTTCACAGGTGCAGTCTCTCCGTGGTCTTTATTACTAGAGGAGCAAGAAGCCGAAATCTCCTTCTGTTTCACAGCCCAGTTTTTGTTGGACAAACTTTTGTATTTCCTCCTAAGCATGTACTTCATCAAAAAATTAGTTTGCCCCTCCAGGGAAGAATACCTTGAAGACAGCTGGATACTGCAGTTTAAATCTCACACCTGTGACTCAGCATTCTCTTAATGGAGGGATGAATTTACTTTTCTTCTGACTGGTGTACAATACGTAATCATTCTCCACAAACACTGTGCTCTCACCTAGTTTTAGTATTTTGTCCTTCTGCCACCGTTTTGATGAAATCAATTCTTTCTTCTGGTAGGATTGCATTTGTACTGTTAAAGGTCTAGGTTACTTTCTTATAGCTAGATTTGGAGCATGCACACAATGTGCCCGTTCAACTAATAAGTCCTGCTCTGGAATACCAGTCCAGTTGCTTATTTGTACTTTCATAAATTTAATGCAGTTTGTTCCTTCCAGCTTCTGTAGTACAGCTGAAAATCTGAAGTTTTCCCTATGCGCTCTGTCCTCTAAATTATTTTTTGAAACATCTCTTCCTGAGCAGTCTCATATTCAGCCAGCCTTTTCTTCATTTCAACCTCCAATTTTTGCAGCTTTATCATCCCATCTGAATATCTGTTTAAAGCTTCTTCCATTTTCCAGCCTTTTGTTGTTTGCGTTAATATACTCTTATCAGTGTCTTGTTTATTGTAACCAGGTCTGTATGCAGTTGTCTTGTATCATCCTGTAGGTCACTGGAAGTCACGTCGGAAGGATGCATTACGTTTTGCTGAACAGCTGCAGAACTCTTCCCTAATCAGTGTTTCTTCCTTACTTTCTGTAGCTGATTTTTTCCAGGTATTCTGTATTTCTTTATTCCTGGCATGTAGGCAGTGCACTTACTAGCCAGTTACTGAGATTTACCCATACACACAAGTCTACTGGCCTTCTCTGTTGAGTTTTTGTTTTCACACTGGGAGTGCTAGAAGCAAGCTGTTGCATAGTGTAATCTTGGAACTCCTCTTCATGGGTCCTATCATTCAGCCAGTTGGCTGCCCAGTGGGTGATAAAAGGGTTTAAACATAACTTAGTGAGCTTGTCTATAATGTTGGAGTGGGGCATTGTATCAAGGGCCTTGGTCAGGTCAAGGTAAGCCGTGTGCTCATTCCTGCCCTTATCTGTCCCTTTGGTGACCCAAGTCCATCAGATTTAATAGGCAAGACTTTCCTCTAATAAAGTCGAACTGTGATGGGTCCACTGTTTGTATTTTACCTATGTCTTTGTTTATCATGTCCATGAAGATTCTTTCCAAGGCCTTAGATATGAGGCTGGTCAGACTTATGGCCCTGCAATTATCCGGATCGGTGGTTGAACCTCTTTTTTTGTAGGGGAACAAAAGCTAACTGTGGGCTTCAGTTGAAAAGTGATTCAAGTGGACCAGAGAGGTCATATTTCATACTATTTAATAAACATACTAAGATCTTATCAGGTCCATCGATGCAATGCTTTTGGCTTTGCAAAGTGCATTGATGACCTGTTCTCTATTAATGGTTGGGGGGATTGTGGTATGTGGTATTTCCTTTGGAGTATCGTAGAGAAGTGGCAGGAAAAATTTGAGCTGAACCTGTCAACCTAAAGGTCGGCAATGGACCCTGGTTCAGTGTGGCTACTGGCATTTACAATAAGTTCTGCACATTGTTGCATATTTCCCTTGTGGTTACAAACAAATCTGTAGAAAGCTTTTGGTTGTCCATTTGCCTGGGAAGTTACCTTATGAAGTAGTAATTAACACTCTTAGCTGCCTGTTTGGATAGGTCAGGTCTTTTTATAGGTTCATAGGTTGGTACTAGGCTATCAGCCCTAGGGCCTATACAAGCCTAGCCATAACAATTCCCTGGCTCTTTCTTCCCACACTATTTACTTCCCTGGACCCCTGTCTAGCAGGGTGACTTTTTAGTATGTTAAGCTTTGTTCCTCCTACTCTTGGCCAGTTTTTGTTTCTTTAGTTGTATAACCAATTTATACTTTGAGTCCACAAGGCTGGCTTGTCTTTTGAGTCTGTGTTATTTTTAATACAAGTGGGTACAGCTTGCACTGTACAGCTACTAACATGGCTGTACAGGGATTTTGTAAATAGATCAGCATATGCTGTGTAGGGTTTGCTGGGTTTGGGGATGCTTGGAATTTACAGAAGGTGTCATTTAGTAGAGAGGTTAGCCTTTGAATAGTTCCTAAAGGTTTTTGGTTTCGCCGAGTCCCCAAATTTAGTTTGTATTTCAAGCAATACTGCCCTAAGGTCAGATCTGATGAGCGAGGGGTTTACACTGGTTGAGGAACATTGCTTCTCCATGTTCATGAGTACGGGATCAATAATGTGTGTAACTTTGGTAGGGGAATGGACTGACTGTTGATAAACTGTGTATAGTTTACTTCTGGGGGCTTAGGTTCATAGGTTCATAGGTTGGTACTAGGCTATCAGCCCTAGGGCCTATACAAGCCTAGCCATAACAATTCCCTGGCTATTTCTTCCCACATTATTTACTTTCCTGGACCCCTGTCTAGCAGGGCAACTGACGTGATCCCTGGGGTGAATTTCCTTTCTCCCATCCAATCGTCAAGGTTCCTCTTGAAGAGGTCCAAAGAGGCACTCTGCTTGACATGTATGGGCAATCTATTCCAGAGTCTGGGGAGTCTCTGGGTCAGGAACCTATCCCTCCAGCATGTTTTGTTTATTGTGATGACAAGGTTTAGATCCCTGGAGCGTGTAGCTCTGAGGGATTGGGATTTCTTTAAGTGTAGCATGTCCAACAGCCCTGGGTTTGACATGGCCTTGTATGTTAAGCAGAGATCGCCTCTGAGTAGACGATATGTGACAGAGTATAGCTGGAGTTTTTTAAGGCGGTCAGCGTAGGGCATCTGCTTTAGGCGTGTGATTCTTTTAGTGAGGTATTTCTGAGGCCTTTCCAGTTGTTGCAGATGTCTTGAGAGGTACATACCAAATGGGGTGTTGTATTCTATAATGGGTCTAATGAGGGATGAGTACAGTGGGACAATGACCTCCTTTTTTCTGGATGAAAAGCCCTTTGTGATGAGGTGTGCCACATAGAAGGATTTCCTGACTATTGTGGCGATGTGGTTATCGAAGGTGAGACCACTGTCCACCTGTGTCCCTAAGTCTCTTATCACACTTTCTGTGTTTAGTGTACTGCCACCTATATGGTAATTCATGGATACATGTTTTTCCCAAAGGGATAACAATACATTTCTTGGCATTGAGCTTGAGCCCATTGCTCTGGCACCAAGCATCTGTTTCTGTAAGGCCCTTTTGTAGAGTATCCACATCATTTGGGGATTCAATAATGGCTCCCAGTTTGCAGTCATCTGCAAACTTTGTTAGCCAGAGTCCCTTAGTATTGACCTGTACTTCAGAGAAGTAGATGCCAAACAAGAGCGGCCCCAGGACTGAACCCTGAGATACTCCACTTGTCACTTGTCTGGAGCTGGATTTGGAGTCAGCTACTTTTACAGTGTGGGTTCTATCAGTAAGCCATTTAGCAACCCATTGGGTGACATAGGGATTAATGCCCAACTTAGTAAGTTTATCTATGATTCCAGAGTGGGGGATGGTGTCAAAGGCCTTGGCAAGGTCTAGATAGGCTGTGTGGACCACCTTACCCTTATCCATGGCTCTGGAGACTGATTCAAAGAAGTCAATCAGGTTCAGGAGACAAGATCGACCCTTCACAAACCCAAACTGGGTGGGGTCCAGTGTTTGAAGGTTGCCAATGTCTTTGTTTATAAGTTCCATGATAATACGCTCCATGGCCTTGCAGATAAGGCTTGTCAGACTGATGGAACGGTAGTTTCTTGGATCCAAGGTGGATCCTCCCTTGTGGATTGGGATAACTGTAGCTCTGCGCCACTCAGTGGGCATGAAACGTGAGGTGAGGCTATGATTAAACATGACACTTAGGTGAGGTGCTAGTTCATATTGTAGTTCATGTAGTACACAGCCCGGGATGTCATCTGGTCCCATGGATGCTGTATTCTTGGCTTTAGATAGTGCGTTTTGTACCTGTGTGGCCTTAGAAAACTGATAAGTGCTTTTTACTGTATTTTTGTGAGACTAAGTTATTTTTTACTACTTTTCTGTTTTACTGAGTGTTGCTGCTAAGCTTCCCTGAGAAACAGTCAAATGTTTTGGCTTGACCGTAGAACCAAGTTCTGGTAACTAATCAGCCTTTCTCATTATAGCAGGCTAGTAATTTGTAGCAGCCACAAATGCATGACTGCTTCTGCTGTGACCAAAGGTGGCTCCTCACACTTATTCTTTGGATCCCCCAGGTGTCATCCTTACAGCCACCATGTACCAGGGGATTAGCCACATCCTCTGCACCTGTTGTGGGCTCCCTATGTGGTACAGGAGAGATAGCTTTGTCTAACACGCAAGGGAAATGTATGCACCTGCTTAGCCAGAATGCAGTGCCTGTCTGTGGGGAAGCTGTTGCTAACAACACTAGGTCTGCTTACATTAACATTCTGGTCAAAGAGACAGAAAATTAACATTTAAGTTCTCTGGGTCATTTTCTCAGGTGTAATCTTTTCGTTTTGGCTTAGGTTGTTGTGCAGGCTCTTGACCCTTCTTGTAAAATGATTTCTGGTAAACGAGAAAAGGGATTCCTCTTTCCAAGAAGAGGTTCAAGATGTACAATTTATAGGGAATATGAAGGGACAGATGCATTTTTTCCTCAGGCTTCTGATTCAGATTCTAAGGAGAACACAGTATCTGAATCTCCCTGTGAGGGATTCACTTTCTCTGAGACTATTTTCAGAATGTGCCAGTGTTTTCAGTGGAGGAATAATGAAGTTTCACAGTCCCTTAGCAAATACTATGAATTGCTGCAACTGGAATTTCCATAACCCTCAGCCAATCCCCCATTGTTGTGAGCATTGCAGGATGTGTGTATCAGTCAGTTGTTTCTCTAACAGCCAACTTGCTGTCCTGAAAAAAAGCAGATAGAATGTACAACGTTCCTCTATTTTTCAAGTTGGTATACACCAATCCCAGACCTGACATAGGTTCATAGGTTCATAGGTTCATACTAGGCTATCTGTCTTAGGGCATTTATAAGCCTAGCCAGAATGTGTTTGGCTTTCGCCACCCATTTTAAATTTATTTTGCTATGCCCTTTTTCGAGGTTAGTTTACTGTGCCTCTGTCTAACAGTGACACAGAAGTGATACCCGGGGTAAACCTACGATCTCCCATCCACTCATCAAGATTCCTCTTGAAGAGAGTCAATGAGGGACTCTGCCTAACCTGGGCTGGGATTTTATTCCAGAGTGAAGGGAGCCTCTGGGTTATGAATCTGTCCCTCCAGCATGTCCTATTTATTTCAGTGCTGAGGTTCAAGTCTCTCGAGCGAGTAGCTCGATGGGATTTGGATTTTCTGAGGTGCAGCATGTCCATTAATTCCGGGTTGGACATGGCTTTATACATCAGGCACAGATCGCCTCTGAACAGGCGGTATGCCACTGAGTAGAGCTGGAGTTTCTTTAACCGGGTAGCATATGGCATCTGTTTGAGCCCTTTGATCCTCTTGGTGAGGTACTTTTGGTGTCTTTCCAGTTGCTGCAGGTGTCTGGTAAGGTACATCCCAAAAGGGGCATTGTACTCAATTATGGGCCTGATGAGGGATGAGTAAAGAGGCACGATGACCCCCCCCCCCCCCCCGATCTAGATGTGAATCCCTTCATGATTAGGTGGGCTATATAAAATGTTTTTCTAACCACTTTGGCCACGTGGTTGTCAAATGAGAGATTGCTATCAACTTGGGTCCCCAGGTCCCTAATTACTTCTTCTGTACTTAATGGATTACCACCTATGTGGTAATTTGTGGGCACTGTTTTTGCCAAAGGGGATGACTATACACTTTTTGGCATTTAGCTTGAGGCCATGGCTCTAGCACCAGTTGTCTGTTTCTATGAGGCCCTTTTGGAGGATGCTTGTGTCGGCTGAAGAGTTGATTATGGCGCCCAGTTTGCAGTCATCTGCGAACTTGGTCAGCCACAGTCCTTCTGTGTTGGCCTTTACCTCCGAGAAATATATACTGAACAAGAGAGGTCCCAGGACTGAGTCTTGTGGGACACCACTTGTAACTGGTTTGGAGTTTGACATGGCTCCAGCAATTCTAACCATGTGGGTTCTGTCCTTGAGCCAGTTTGCAATCCATCTAGTGACATAGGGGTTTATATTTAAGCTGGTGAGCTTATCTATAATGCCCGAGTGGGGTATTGCATCGAAGGCTTTTGCGAGGTCCAGGTAGGCTGTGTGGACCACCTTCCCCTCGTCAATGGCCTTGGTGACTGTTTCAAAGAAATCAACCAGGTTTAAGAGGCAGGATCTGCCCTTAACAAAGCCGAACTGGGTAGGATCCAGTGTCTGTAGGTCCCCAATATCTTTATTTATGAGGTCCATGATGATCCTTTCCATAGCTTTGCAAACCAAGCTAGTCAGGCTTATGGGGCGATAGTTTCCAGGATCCGTTGAGGCACCACCTTTATGGAGAGGGACCACTGTTGCTGTACGCCACTCTTCGGGCACATATCCTATAGTAAGGCTGAGATTGAACAGTAGTTTTATGTTTGGGCTTAGCTCTTCTTGGAGTTCATGTAGGACGCAGCCCGGGACACCGTCTGGTCCCATTGATGCTGTGTTTTTGCTTTGGAGAGGAGGCTCTTACCTGAGCATGTGAGATGTCAGGGGCAGCACTCTGCTGGGATAGATATTTGCCCTTTTGGTGGGGAGGGGGAGTTTGCTGAACCTGTCAGCTAGGATGTTGGCAATGTCTGTGGGTTCAGTGTATTTTTGTCATTTTGGACTAATTCTGAGCATATCTGGGAATTACCACCCAGGTTCCTAACATAACTAAAGAAAGCCTTGTGATTATCCTTAGTGTCCTGTGCAATTTTTCTCTCAAAGCTGGCCTTAGACAATTTTATGAGTGCCCGTAGTTTTTTGCTAATACTGATCAGTGATGCCTTCCCTTTTTGGGATTTTGCTCTATCATTTAGTAGCTTCCTCCTTCTATAGTATAGTTTGTTTATGGCTGGGGTCCACCAGACAGGACGTCTGCCTTTGGAGGATTGGGTCTTGGTTTTGTTTGGGATCGCATGATCCATGCATTCCTGAAGGTGTTCACAGAATGCATTTATAAAGGATTCTGCAGTCTGGGCCATATTTTCCACAGGCCTGAGGGCTTTGAAGGATTCCACCTCAGTTTTGAGGAGTGTGAAATTTGCTTTAGAGAAGTTTTTCACTGTGGTTTTCTGGGCAGGGGGTGGGGTCGGGATGTGAATATCCAGTGAGATTAGTTTATGGTCTGATCTTACCAGTGAGGGATACACTTCTGGTCTGGAGCATAGAGTCCCCATGTTGGTGATGATCAGGTCCAGTATGTTTTCCCCTCTTGTGGGAGTGGTAACAAGTTGTTCCATAGCATTTGAGTTTATAAATTCTAGGAACCTTTGGGCTAGGGTGTTGGAGCTAGAGTAATGCTCTGAATCTATGTTTGGGTAGTTGAAGTCGCCCAGTATAATGGTGTTTGGAGAGACCTTCATATTTTCCAGTGTTCTCAGGAAGGCCGAGTGGGGTTACTGGGTTTGGGAGGGTGGTCTGTAGCAGGCTATAAACTGGAAGGCAGTTTTACCCACTGTTAGTTGCACATGGATAGTCTCTGATGCTTCATGCTTTGCCACCAACCTGGAGGTGTGGGTATCTTTGATGAATATCGATACCCCCCTCCTTTTGTGGTTCGGTCCAAGTTTTGGGACCAAAAAGCATGGTATGAGGTATAACCTGGTAGTGCTGGGGTGCTCTCGGGGGCCCTGAACCAGGTTTCTGTTACTGCACAGATATCGATGTTCTCCATGCTAAGGAGAGTTTTGAGTGCGTGCATCTTGAGGTTTAGACTTCTGGCGTTGAGTAGCATTACTCTTAGTTTCTTATCCCTTGTGATACCTATGGAGCATAGTGTTTAATCTAGCTACTGCTAAGCATTTTGTTTCTTCTTCTGACAAAGATGGCAAAGCTGTTGATAAGTTTGGGTAAAAGTGTATACTTCTCCAATACTGATTTTTAGAATTCTGAATTGTCAGGCTTGTATGTTAACGTTTATACTGACTAATTGTGAATGTATGAAGAATGTTTTTGCTGCAGATTCCTTTTGTGAAGAAAAAGCTGCTTTGTGTAGTTTAGTTTCTTCTGTTTTTGAAGTCATTATTCTTTGTTTGAAGTGTGTTTATGACTCTGTAGACACTGCTTCCATGGTTGTTGCCACCCATACTATTTTGAAGAGCTTTGCCAGGCTGCATTCTCAGAACCTCCCAAAAGATGTCAAAAATGAAATTTTGAGACCTAATTGATATACAAGGGAAAATTGATAAATTACAACAGAACACTCAAAAAGTTCAGGCTAGAAAGATAAAAGAAGTAGATGCATTAAAAAGTATTTAGAGATCTTAAACAACAAAACTACGATACATTTAGAAAGGATCAAGTTAATTAATTACTTCACAAATCCTAAATCTATGCACAAATTAGCTTCCAAAACTAAACTGATTAATAAATCTAATAATATTAATGAAATGTACTTGCTAGGTAGCAAAAAAAGTAACATATATTAATGAATTCTTAAAAATATTTAGAGCACACTTTGATAAAATTAATCAGAATGAGGTAACAATGGACTTCAAGATTTTATTAAAACATTCATTAAAAACAGATTAGGAAAAGGCTAACGGAAGATCAAAGGAAATTAACAGATAAAACCATACAATTGGCTAAAATTAAAAGTCAAATTAAGAAACTAAAATGGAACAAAGCACCTAGTAACAATGGCATAATATCAGAACTATATAAAATAATGGCAAAAGAAGCTCTTCACATTTTACATAAAGTTTTTATATTAGTTAAAGACCTAAATAAAGTATCGCCATACTGGAAATATAAATTTCTTACTCCAATATTAAAGGCAGATAAAAATCTAGCAGAATGTTTGCCATATAGATCAATCTCACTTTTAAATATTGATTATAAAATACTCATGTCTATACGTGCTGATAGGTTACAATAATTTTTGCCATGCCTGATTAATGATGACCAAACAGTATTTATAATAAATAGAAATACATATCACAATATTAAAAGAAGTTTATTCATAACAGATTATGCAGATAGCAAAAAACAAGGGCTGACCTTGTTAAGCTTAAATATAAATAATGCTTTTTGACACCATAAATTGAAATTACTTATTATTGGTTCTACAGGAATATAATTTTTCAACATGTTTTTCCCAACATATTAATCTACTTTATGATAATTCTGTGGCCTACATAAAATCTGTTCTTATCTGTCAGAGTCAATTCCAGTTACTAAGAGGACTAAGTAGGGTTGCTCACTTTCACCACTATTATTCACACTAGTTATGGAGCCTTTCGCAAATGTTATAAGATTGAAAACAGATATTGAAGAAATACAGATAAATAATAACTTAAACTCCAGAATACTGCTATTTGCAGATGATATTCTCATGACATTAAAAGATAACAGAAACCCTCTTAAGGTAGTATTTAATGCAGTAAAGACATTTCAAACAAAATCTGGTCTTTTAATGAAAAAACAAATTCTGCTTATAAATGAAAATATCAATGCTATGAAAGACAGATTTTTCTAAATACATAGAACAAGATAGTAAAATAATATATCTTGGAATAATTTTAAAAGGAAACATTAAAAACACAATAGAGGAAAATTATAACAACCTAGCCAATATTAATGCACTTGTTAATAAATAGAACACATTTACCTTTACAATGGAAGAAAGGCTCACTGTAATAAAAATGGTCATACTTCAAAATTCTATACTTAATACAGTCCCTATCATTACCCCCATCTAAAAAAAAAACATCAGAGAATTCAATTCTATAATACTTGCATTTTTCTGGCATCATAACAAACCAAAACTAGCTTTAGATCACCATATAAGGGATTGGTTATTAGGTGGAATTGGTATGCAAGAAATAGACTTATACTCAGAAATTGTAAATACAGTTATTTTATGGTTAAATAAAAACTACACTGCAAAATGGAAGAAAATACAAGAGAGCATGTGCATAGATGTAAACCAGCTACATTTTATACAACAAAATGTGATAATAAACAATTCTGTATGGATATTAAAACATTATATTTTGGAAAATAGAAATATTAAGATTAACTCTACATATATCACTTCAGTGTTAAAGTTATTTGGAGATTATCTTAAAATTCCAGGATATAAAGCTTGTTTTTTTCTTGTTTCCAATAGCTTGTGAGCAAACTAATTTATGTACTTTTAATTTAAAAACAATGCACAAACTTAAAAGAAAGCATTTTTTTGTAACAATTGACAGATGGAAGCAAAATATAAAGCATAGAGGATATAATAATTAGATTCAGTTTGGACAAAGATATGTGGTTAGATATACAAAACTACAGACAAGCTATAGAAACTAAGATACATTTAATACAATCATCAATAAGAAACAATGTCCCAAAATTCATATATTTAATGATATCTCTACTAAGTCAAGAAATAATTGATTAAGGTCTTCTTTCTAAAATATATAAAACTAACAAAACTGTAGAAGATTTTATCAACGGAAACTATTGGGATTACTTCCAATCTATAAGTAATCATGATCCTAATAAGGACAAAAAATATATTGATATCCTCTAAACAAACTACTTCTTCCTTAAATTGGAGATTATTTATATGGATGTTCATGCATAAAATATTTATAACACGTCAAAGAGTTGAGTTAATATATGAGAAGAAATTGCTGTGTTGGAGATGTAAAGCAGACTAGCAACATATGATTATTGACTGCACAGTTGTCAAACCATTCTGGGACAAAGTCAATGTTTTTGCAATCTGTATTTAATGATAACTTTACCTTAACTAAATCATTAATGTTGTTCAGCACAACAATACCTGATTGTGTAAAGAGAGTAAACTGCCCACTACTATGGAGTCTTTTATCAATAACAAGGAAAACAACCACAAAGAATTGGAAAAGTGAGCAAACTCCTACGATGAAAGAATTTGCAAATATAACAACCTATGTCTATCACTATGAACTTTTGACAATAAAGATGATGATATCCAGAGTTACTACATCTTACATCATATGGGCAAAGCTTAAAGAACTGCTAAATAAACATAATCTAAATATATCAGTAATATGGAAACCTTTTCTTATTCTATTTCTTCAACAATGGCATTAACAATAATTGGTCAATTAGTAACTTGGTAGACACCTTTGTAAATAGTTGATTTGTTACAGTTTGTGTTGTCTGTTAATGTTGTTCTATTTCAGTTTTGCATTTTAATGTCATCATTGTCACTTATGTATTAAAATCAATAAAAACATTTAAACAAAAAAAATGAAATTTTGAATTCTTGTTTGGATAGAGATTTAATTTTTGGACCTCTGCTGCAGAAGTTATAAAAAATGTGAAGACATAGGTAAGCTGCTTCAGGGAATTTCCCAGGTTTTTTTACCCCTTCTTCTCTAAATTCTGTAAGGGATTTTTGGCTTCTTTGTCCAATTTGGGCAAGGAACAAAATAAACTAGTCTCAGCAAAATCTCATTTTTTCACAAAGACTGTGTTTAATTGAAAATGGATCCTTTTTTATGCTTAAAGTGCCATCCAAGTTTACTTGAAACCAAACTATTTATCTCCCTGTTTTCTTTACAGAACCTAAAAATAAAGAAAAAGGATAATTAATATCTTGGATTTCCATAGGCATCTCAGGTACTGTCTTGACAGAACAAGATCTTTCAGAACTTCCAATCAGTTGTTTATTTTTGTGAAGGTTAGAAGAAGGGACAACCTGTGTTAAACAGACTATTTCCAAGAGGTTGTCTCAGGCGATTATCTTTTGTTATTCCTACCACAACAAAACCATCTTGGGGAGTGTCAAGGCACACTTTGCCAGGACCTTGACCTCTTCTCTAGCTTTTTGAAAAGCTTTGGATTCTGAACTTATTCTACAAGCAGCAACTTGTTCCTCTGTGCACACTTCTACAAATCACTATAAATTAGATTCCTTTTCCAGGTCTATTTTAGAATCATAGGAGGTTACTAGGCTATTGGCCCTGTGGCCCTTATAAATCTAGCCAAGAGTTTAGCCCATGTTTAGACAAATCATCACCTGATGGTCCTGTCCAGCAGGGACATGAGTGGAATCCCAGGGATATAGTTTCTGTTTCCCATCCAGTTATCCAGGTTGTGCTTAAAAAGGGGTAAAGAGGTATTCTGCCTCATGTGGACAGGGAGTCTATTCCATAGATGGGGGAGTCTCTGGGACAGAAATCTGTTCCACAAACAAGTCTTGTTGATGTCACAGACCAGGATGAGGCTGTGCATGTGGGTTACTCGAGTAGAGCTTGACTTGCGAATATGCAGCAGTCCCATCAAGGTGGGGTCCGTGATCGCCTTGTATGCCAGACAGAGGTCATCTCTGAGGAGTCTGTATGAAACTGAGTAGAGGGATAAGGCTTTTAGCCTATCTGTGTATGGTAGATGTTTGAGACCCTGGATTCTCCTGATGAGGAACCTCCGAGGTCTCTCCAGCTGCTGCATGTGCTTTGCAAGGTATATGCCGAAAGGGGCATTGTACTCAATAATGGGCCTTATAAGGGAAGAATACAGGGATGTTATGACCTCCTTGTCCCCGGATGAGATACCCTTACTTATGAGGTGGGCCATGTTGAAGGCTTTCCATACAATGGAAGCAACATGGTGGTCAAAAGTCAGGTTGCTATCAACCTGGGTGCCCAAATCCTTCACAACTGATTGTGTGCTTAGGACATTGTTATTTATGTGATAATTTGTGGGGACGTCACTCTCCGCAAAGGGGATGATCATGATGCATTTTTTTGGTAATCAGCTTGAGGCCATGTTTCTGGCACCAGTCATTTGTCTGAGTGAGACCCTCTTGGAGGATGTCAACATCACTAGGGGACTTGATGACAGCACCCAGCTTGTAGTCATTTGTAAACCTGGTCAACCATAGCCCACTGGTTTTGGCCTGTACCTCAGAAAAGTATATCTCAAATAACAGTGGCCTCAAGACCGAACCCTGGGGTATGTCGCTTATTATGGGTCTACTGCTTGAGGTGGTTCCCCTATTTTGACTAGCTGGGTTCTGTCAGTGAGCCAATTTGCTACCCATCTGGTAATATATGGATTGATGCCTAGTTGAAAGAGTTTATCTATTATGCTCAAGTGGGGAATAGTGTCAAAGGCTTTGGCCAGGTCAAGGTAGATGGTCTGCATTGTCTTCCCCTCATCCATGGCTTTGGTGACTGTCTCAAAGAAGTCAACCAAATTTAGCAGACATGACCTCCCCTTGATGAAGCCAAACTGTGTGGGATCAAGTGTTTGGAGGTTCCCAATGTTCTTGTTAATGAGGTCCAGGATAATTCATTCCATGGCCTTGCAGATCAGGGTAGGTGGGCTGATAGGTCTATAATTTCCCTGATCGGTGGACGCTCCACCTTTGGGTAAAGGGATGACAGTAGCTGTCCTCCAATCAGCTGGGATGAAGCCAGTACTCAGGCTTTAGTTGAACAGGGTACCTAATGGTGCTGCATGTTCAGGCTTAAGTTCACGTAGGATGCAAAGTTATCGCTGAATCTGTCATCCAGCAAGTTTGCTATATCTACATTTGTATATGTGGTGGCCTTGACCACCAGTTCTGAACAGATCTGGGTGCTTCCTTTGAGGTTGCAGACATATCTGAAGAGGGCCTTATAATTGTCTCTAGTAGATGTGGCCAATTTGGATTCGAAGTTTGCTTTGGAGGATTTCACTGGTGCTCTTATCTGCTTGTTCAGACTAAGGAGACATTTCTTTCAGTTGGGCACCTGGTCCTTCTTGGTCTTGGACAGCAATTCTTTCCTTTTGTTACAGAGTTTATTTATTGCAGATGTCTACCAGACAGGTTTACTCTTCTCTGCAGATAATGATTTATTCCTGTCATGTATTCCTGATTCCATGCATCTGTATAAATGCCCATATAGTGCTTTTGTGTAGTTTTGGATATTAGTGCCAATTCCTACAGAGGGGGAGGGGGCTGTGAAGCTGTTTATACCATCCCTCAGGAGGCCGTGATCAGCTTTGGAGGAGTTTTTATGTCTGATTCTAGCTGGGGGGGGGGGGGGGTTGGGAAGATGGTGACTTCGAACGTGACTGCTTTATGGTCAGATCTTACCAGGAATGATGATAATATAGGGATGCTGCAGAGGTTACTCATGTTGATTAATGCCATGTCCAAGATATTATGACCTCTTGTGGAGGTATCGACTAGCTGTTCCAAGGTATTTGCATTGACAAAATCAAGGAATCTCTGGGCATTTGTGTTCTGGCATGAGCAGTTCTTCCAATCTAAGTTTGGGAAGTTAAAGTCACCCAGGATCAGGGTAAAGGGTTGAATCTTGATAGAGTCAAACAGGTCCAAATAGGCGGATTGGTTATCAGATTTCGGGGAAAGTAGCTAGCTATGATTTGAATAGGGGTCCTGTCAATGGTTAACTACACCTGGAGTGTCTCCTGTGCGTCATACTCTCTGACCAGCCTGGAGGTGTGTATGCCTTTAATGTATATTGAGTTCCACCTCCCTTGGCATTACTGCCTACAGTTTGGGGTCTGAATGTATGATAGGATGAGTAACTAGGTAAGGCTGAGGTGCTCTTTGCAGCTTTGAACCAGTTTTCTGTGACTGCACAGATGTGAGCATTTTCCAGGGCTTTTCTAGGACCACTCTCCAGGGGCTCCTGGTCCCTTTCCCCTTCGACCTCCCAGCTTTTTCAAGCTGTGGTAATCTACCCATACAGCGTAGGCTACTGCAGAAGTGATCAGTATGAAGGACGTAGCACAGCTGTGTAAGTAAACATAGCAGTGGATGTTCAAATGATCACTGCTGCAGTAGCTGCTCCCCCCCCTTTGTCTTTTGGTGTATTTTTATGCCAGGATGTGGACACGTATTTTAATTTTTCTTGCAATGTTCTTTCAGGGCTCAGCCTCCCTGTCTCACTTGGCATGAAATGTCTGAAGGGCTTGGTGAGAAAACCAGTCTTTTAAGTCAGCTTAGCTCAAGCTGACTAATGTTTCAGGTGTGTGGAAGGTGCCCTGAAGCTTTGGAAGCTTGATGGCTGTTACATTGTATGAAGGACATAATGCATACAGCTAAGGCTACCACAGCAGTGACCATTCAAACATCTGCCGTTATGGTAAGTTACAGGACTTTATTGTCTCCCCTTTTTTGGAAATTCACTGTAAACCCTATGCTTTGCAAGAGGCAAATAGAAAGTGAGGGTGATGAAGCAAAGTAAGGGTGATGAAGCAAAGTCTCTGGGGAGGAAGCATAAATGAGTAAGTTGTCCAGGTAAGGAAAGATCTGTATCCCCCTCATTCTGCAAAAAGCAATCACAGGAGCAAGGCATTTGATAAAGACCCTTGGGGCAGTACAGAGGCTAAAGAGCAAAGCAGAGAAGTGAAAAAGCAAGGAAGAAATCAGATAAAGGCAAACATTTGATGAAAATGGGATGAATATGAATATGGAAATAGGTAACATTGAGATTTTTATTTATTTATTTTTATTTATTTTACATTTGTTGACCGGGCTAGTCTAGCTGGATATATTTCCATTTTCAGTAGAGGCCCGGGGAGAAAAGCTCCACATAAAAAACATAAACAATGAGACATATTGTTAATAAACACTTTTATAAAAAAAAATAAATAAATAAGAAAAAAAAGTAGTAATATAAAATAAGATTTAAATTAACAAAAATTAAGGCACACCATCAAAGAGGTCATGACTAGAGTTAGGTCAGTTTCAGCGGTTCTAACTTAATTTAAACAGGCTATGCCCTAAGGCTCCTACTGTAATAGGAAAAAGGTACAAGTGGATAGAGGAGAAGGAGAAATGTGTATAGTAAAGAGAGAGGGAAGAGACAGTAGTCAAGAAATGAGAGAAGAAATGAAAAGGAAAAACAAAAGGCTATGGGAGAGGTAAGAGAAATGGGTCAGAGCACAGGAGGAATACACGAGAAAAAGAAAGGCAATAGCTAGGTGTTCAGCACAGGTTAGGGTGGAAGGTCAGGAGAGGGGGGGAGAGAAGTCAGT
Source organism: Protopterus annectens (assembly GCF_019279795.1). Lineage (NCBI taxonomy): Eukaryota > Metazoa > Chordata > Ceratodontiformes > Protopteridae > Protopterus > Protopterus annectens. The sequence continues at coordinate 464,212,365 of NC_056740.1, read as the reverse complement.
CAGGTGTATGACAAGAGCAAAGCCAGTGGTTTTGGAAGTACAGTTTGATTTGTTGTTTGAAGAGAGGTAGGGATGTGATTAGAGATGCAGATAGAGTTGGAAAGCCTGAGGTAGAAGAAGAGAAAAAAGACATTATGTTCTTACCATGACATTCCATCTGTGTTGTCGATCTTCAGTCATTCATAACTGACGGGTTTGGTTCCGACCTCTTGGAACCACTTCAGCCATTATACATAGGTCGCACCAGCCTAAAATTCTCCAGCTAAGGCTCTACTCAGAGTGCCTCTCTCCCCATTACCTCAGATTGAGTTTGCTTAGTATAAAAGAAATACAGAAGTCCTGTCTAAGTTATAATCCTATAACATCCCAGGACTAGGTCTGGACCTCCAGGAGTCTTTCGGAGGGGGCAGGAGGGTGGGACGTCAAGAATGAATGAAGACTGACAACACAGATGGAATGTTATGGTAAGAACATAACTACTTTATCTGATGTTGTCATTCTTCATTCATTCTTGACTGATGGAATAGAGTCCCTAGCTACTTTAGATCTTGGGAGGCCCTAAGGAAGGATATTCCCGAACACCATAGAGCCAAAGGATGCTCTTCCCCTGAAGACCATGTCTAACTTGTAATGAGTGATAAAGGTATGCAGAGTAGCCCAAGTTGCAGCTGCACATATATCTTCCATAGAAGCTCTGGAATAGAATACAGCTGAAGTGGAAGCAGAACTTGTAAAATGAGTTCCAACAGATGATGACAACTTGAGTTTGTTTTGGTCATACATAAAGGTAGTACAGTCTCTTAGCCATTTTGACAGGATAACCTTTGACATGGCCTTGCCCAATCTGGGTCCTGAAAATGATAAAAATAGTTGGTCTGATTTTCTAGAAGATTTTGTTCTATCCAAGTAAAAATGTAATCATCTGTGGACAGCTAACAAGTGTAGACAATACTCTCCTTTGTTCATAAATTTTGGGAAGAAAACCGGTAGGTCTATGGACTGGTTGATGACTCCGATACCACTTTGGGAAGAAAGGTGGGATTGGTTCTGAGTGATAATCTTTCTTTGTGAAAAATGATGTATGGGTATTTCACACATAGCCTGTAATTCTGAATTTTTTCTAGCAGACGTGACAGATACTCAAATGAGTCTTCCAAGATATGAACTTGAGGTCTCAAGTGGATGCTGGCTCAAAAGGCCATCGAACTAGACATTGCAAGACTAAGGTGCTCAAAAGGCCATCTAACTAGACATTGCAAGACTAAGGTGCTCAAAAGGCCATCTAACTAGACATTGCAAGACAAAGGGTCTCAAAAGGCCATTGAACTAGATATTGCAAGACTAAGGGGCTCAAAAGGCCATCAAACTAGACACTGCAAGACTAAGGGGCTCAAAGGGCTGTTGAACTAGACATTGTAAGACGAAGGGGCTCAAAGGACTGTCAAACTAGACATTGTAAGACTGAGGGGCTCAAAGGGCTGTCGAACTAGACATTGCAAGACTAAGGGGCTCAAAAGGCCATCGAACTAGACATTGCAAGACTAAGGGGATCAAAAGGCCATCGAACTAGACATTGCAAGACTAAGGGGCTCAAAGGGCTGTCGAACTAGACATTGTAAGATGAAGGGGCTCAAAGGACTGTCAAACTAGACATTGTAAGACTAAGGGGCTCAAAAGGGCATCAAACTAGACATTGCAAGACTGAGGGGCTCAAAAGGCCATTGAACTAGACATTCCAAGACTAAGGGTCTCAAAAGGCCATCGAACTAGACATTGCAAGACTAAGGGGCTCAAAAGGCCATCGAACTAGACATTGTAAGGCTAAGGGGCTCAAAAGGCCATCGAACTAGACATTGCAAGACTAAGGGGCTCAAAAGGCCATCGAACTAGACATTGTAAGATGAAGGGGCTCAAAGGGCAGTCGAACTAGACATTATAAGACTAAGGGGTTCAAAGGGCTGTCAAACTAGACATTGTAAGACTGAGGGGCTCAAAGGGCAGTCGAATTAGACATTGTAAAACTAAGGGACACAAAGGGCCATTGAACTAGACATTGTAAGACTGAGGGGCTCAAAGGGCTGTCAAAATAGACATTGTAAGACTGAGGGGCTCAAAGGGCTGTTGAACTAGACATTGTAAGACTGAGGGGCTCAAAGGGCCGTTGAACTAGACATTGTAAGGCTAAGGGGCTCAAAGGGCTGTTGAACTAGACATTGTAAGACTGAGGGGCTCAAAGGGCTATTGAACTAGAGACTGTAAAACTAAGGGGCTCAAAGGGCTGTCAAGCTAGACATTGTAAGACTGAGGGGCTCAAAGGGCTGTCGAACTAGACATTGTAAGACTAAGGGGCTCAAAGGGCTGTCAAACTAGACATTGTAAGACTGAGGGGCTCAAAGGGCTGTCAAACTAGAGATTGTAAAACTAAGGGGCTCAAAGGGCCGTCGAACTAGACATTGCAAGATTAAGGGGCTCAAAGGGCTGTCAAGCTAGACATTGTAAGACTGAGGGGTTCAAAGTGCCGTCGAACTAGACATTGTAAGACTGAGGGGCTCAAAGGGCTGTCGAACTAGAGATTGTAAAACTAAGGGGCTCAAAGGGCTGACAAACTAGACATTGTAAGACTGAGGGGCTCAAAGAACTGTCGAATTACACATTGTAAGACTGAGGGGCTCAAAGGGCCATCGAACTAGACATTGTAAAACTAAGGGGCTCAAAAGGCCATCAAACTAGACATTGTAAGACTAAGGGGCTCAAACGGCTGTTGAACTAGACATTGTAAGATGAAGGGGCTCAAAGGGCCATCGAACTAGACATTGTAAGACTGAGGGGCTCAAATGGCTGACAAACTAGACATTGTAAGACTGAGGGGCTCAAAGGACTGTCGAACTAGACATTGTAAGACTAAGGGGCTCAAAAGGCCATCGAACTAGACATTGCAAGACTAAGGGGCTCAAAGGGCTGCCGATCTAGAAATTGCAAGACTAAGGGGCTCAAAAGACCATCAAACTAGACATTGTAAGATTAAGGGGCTCAAAGGGCTGTCGAACTAGACATTGTAAGACAAAGGGGCTCAAAGGACTGTTGAACTAGACACTGTAAGATTAAGGGGCTCAAAGGGCTGTCGAACTAGACACTGCAAGACTAAGGGGCTCAAAGGACTGTCAAACTAGACATTGCAAGATTAAGGGGCTCAAAGGGCTGTCGAACTAGACATTGTAAGACAAAGGGGCTCAAAGGACTGTTGAACTAGACACTGTAAGATTAAGGGGCTCAAAGGGCTGTCGAACTAGACACTGCAAGACTAAGGGGCTCAAAAGGCCATTGAACTAGACATTGTAAGGCTAAGGGGCTCAAAGGGATGTCAAACTAGACACTGCAAGACTAAGGGGCTCAAAAGGCCATTGAACTGGACATTGCAAGACTAAGGGGCTCAAAGGACTGTCGAACTAGACATTGTAAGATTAAGGGGCTCAAAGGGCTGTCGAACTAGACATTGTAAGACTGAGGTGCTCAAAGGGCTGTCAAACTAGACATTGCAAGACTGAGGAGCTCAAAGGGCTGTCAAACTAGACATTGTAAGACTAAGGGGCTCAAATGGCTGTCGAACTAGACATTGCAAGACTAAGGGGCTCAAATGGCTGTCGAACTAGACATTGTAAGACTAGGGTTCAAAGGGCTGTCAAACTAGACATTGTAAGATTAAGGGGCTCAAAGGGCTGTCGATCTAGACATTGTAAGACTGAGGGGCTCAAAGGGCCGTCGAACTAGACATTGTAAGACTGAGGGGCTCAAAGGGCTGTCAAACTAGACATTGTAAGACTGAGGGCCTCAAAAGGTCATCGAACTAGACGTTGTAAGACTAAGGGGCTCAAAAGGCCATCAAACTAGACACTGTAAGACTTAGGGGCTCCAAGGGCTGTCGAACTAGACATTGTAAGACTAAGGTCAAATCCCATGGTGCTACAGGATCCTTGAAAGGGGGGTTTTAAGTGCAGACCGCCTTTAAGAAAAATTTTGCATACACGATGAGACAATCAAGGAATGGTCATCAAAACTGTCATAAAATTTTGAAATGGCAGCCAAATGAACCCTGACTGTAGATGTAGAAGCCCCCATTTCAAACAGGGTTGCTAAATATTCCAGTACCTTGTCAACTGATGCCAAGAAAGGGTCTACATGATTTACAGTAGCCCAAATTGAAAATCTTTTCCATTTGCTAAGATAAAGCTTCCTGGTGTATGCTTTATGGAAGGCTAGAAGTATCCTTTGCACTGGACAGGACAAGTTATTCTGCCTGGCAATTACTAGAATTGGACAGCTTGAGATTTTTAAGACTGGGATGCACCAGACACTGAGGGTGAGAGTAGGTCTGGAGTTCGGTTTATATTCCACAGGTGGTGCACCAGATGAGGCCAAAGAAAGAGAACCAGGCTTGACGGGGTCAATACAGTGCAGTAAGAATCACTGTGCTTCTCAACCATTGGGCTTTCCTCAGAAACAGGGGAATAAGTGGAACTGGGGGAAAAGCATACAGAAGTCCCAAGGGCCAATCAAGAAGAAATGCATCTCTCAGGGACTCCCCATGAGGGGGGATCAGGGTTAAATAGCTTCTGCATTTGTAGTTTATCGGAGAAGTCAATAGGGTGCAGCAAGGCTGACCCCATTGACAAAATATCTTCGTTGCTACATTGGGATTGAGAGACCACTCATGAGGCAGGAAGATACATCTGCTCAGTTTGTCTGCAATCACATTGGAGTTCCCCTGGATATGCATTGCTATCAGAAAGCAGGTGGAAGTGGTTGCCCATTGCCAAATCCTTAGGCCTTCCTGACATAGAGGGTAAAACCTGGTTTCATCTTGTTTGTTAATATACCAGAATACAAACATGTTGTCTGATTGGATTGCAATTGTCCCTAAAGGAAGGGCAGCCTGCAATGCTTGCAACTTAAAAGCACTGCCCTCAATTCTAGGACATTAATGTGCAATTTGGCCTCTTACAGGGACCAAGTGCCTTGGACAGTCTCTCACAGAAAATGCCCCCCATCTGGGAAGTGTCCGTGGTCACTATGGCATTTTGTTGAGAGGGGGGAAAGGAATGACCTCATAGACTATCTTCTGGCTTCATCCACCAAGATAAATCCTTCTTGCAGCAATTTGTTATCAAGACTGGATAGGACATGGGATGCATTATAATTGACCATTGTGACACCAACAGCCATTGAAGCAGCTTCATGTGATACCTTGCTAGGGGAACTAACATTATTGCTGCTAACGTAGATCCCAGAGCTTGTAGTACCAGATGAGCAGGAACTTTGTTTTGGGAAGTGATTCTGTGAAGTTGCATTCTGAGTTTCAGCAGTCTGTGTAGAGGAAGGGAGGCTACACATGATACTGTATTTAACCTTGCTCCAATGATCTCTAGATCCCATGTGGGAGTCAATTGTGATTTTTCAATGTTGATTGAAATGCCTAGTGTGTCGGCAAGATGCAAAGAAAAGTCTCTGGTGCAAAGCAATGGATGTCTGGAGGTGGCAGCGAGGAGCCAGTCATCTAAACATGGAAACATGTGGAATCCTTGTGGCCTCAGATGAGCTGCTGAAGCGGAAATACCTTCTGGAGTATCTGTCCATTTTTATGTGGTAGTACGAGTCCTGAAGGTCTACAGAGCATATCCAGTCATCCTTCTCTAGAAAGGGAAGGATTGACTGAACCGTGACCATCCAGAATTTTTTCTGTTGTACGCATTTCTTCAAAAGGCTGAGATCAAAGACTGGTCTCCAATCCCTTGTCTTCTTTGGCACTAAAAAGAATCTGGAGTAGAATACGGATCATATTTGGTGTGGTAGGACTGCACGGATGGCTCTTTTCTGAAGCAGTTTTTGAACCTGTAGTGCTGCTAGATCCCTCTGACTGGGTGGAACATTGGGGATTTGCTTTTGTGACTTTGGGCAAAGACTGAAGGGAATATGGTAACCTCTGGTAATTATTTTCTGCACTCAGGTATTCAAGGTTATTGTAAGCCAGGCTGAATGGTGCAGAGAGAACCTTTCCCTAACTGCTTCCAGAGGCAAGCAATCAGGCCCCTGTTCAAGAGCGCTGATGGGATTGTCCAGGAAATCAACCTCTGGAGGCCTGGTTACACGGACCCCCTCTGCCATGGGAGGAGCATCTTCCAGAAGAGTTCTCCCCTCTGCTCCTGGAGGAATAGTCACCACGTGTCCCAAAAAGGCTTTTGGGTTTTCCTGAACCACATCTTTCCACTCCTCTGATTCCAGGAGTAAGGTCATTGAGGAGCGGAAAACAAACACCCACAGCAGAAAGGGTCTTTCTGTCTTTTTCACACGTGGCTAGTGTGTCTCTGACTTTTTGGCAAAACAAGGAAGTACCATCAAAAGGAGCATTGATAAAGTAAGACTTAAAGGGTTCTGCAAAATCACACAAGTGCATCCAGGCATGACACCTAATAGCAATGCCTGTACCCGCTGCCCTAGACATGCCTTCAGCTGTATGAGCAATAAGCCAAATGGACGAATTTGAGATAGACTGCAGGGTGGCAAGCTTAGATTCTCCTTTATCTTGAACACAGTCAGACACTGCTCCTGCAAGGGCATCTTAAAGCTCAGTTATCAGATCCCTTTGGAGTCTGGTAAAATGTGCTAAGAAGTCCAAGGTCCAAATAGCAAAGGTCGATGATGCAAAGACTCGCTTCCCAAATATATCCATCATCCAAGACTCTTCATTAGGAGGATGTATAGTTGAACTCTCATCAGCGAATTCCTTTCTGGTGGTCGCCTCCACCATCCTGGCATCCACTGCTAGATCCTTAGACCAATGGGACTGATCCTCCGGGGCTAAAATAATTTTATCCAGTCTCTGAGGTATAGGCTCTATGGAGTCAGGAGCCTTCCACGCTCACTGAATGATCAACTTAATTAGATCATCAGCAGGCAGGGTCACCCAAGAAGTAGAAGGGCAGGCACAAAAAGCTTGCAAGAACACAAACTTCTCAGAGGATGGGTTTGAGGGCTTCCAATCACCCCTCTGTTTTAATATTTCTAGGATGTCTCCAAAGGAGACATCTTCCTGGGGTGATTGTGGGGACATTTCCCCTTCATTGTAATCTGTGTCCTCAGTGAAAGATTCTTCAGGAAAATCCAGGTGCTTCCTCTTGCATTTCCTCTTATGGGAGGCTCCTCAGGGGGACTTGGAAGAGGGGGGACCCTGAACTTGGGTGTC